>NC_142930.1:66692520-66727520 GCF_046866305.1 Octopus bimaculoides
TTCATGGCAATATATATTTTTCACACCTTTTAAGGCCAAATTATCAATAGCAATATACCGTATTTGCCGGCTTACTGGATGCCTCTTCGTAGTTGAAGCTCCCTCTGATTATAATAGTCGCACATCACATTGCTTGATTGTTTTAATATATATATATATATATATATACCATCCCCAAGTATAAGAATATATATATATATATATATATATATATATATATATATATATATATATATATATATACCATCCCCAAGTATAAGAATATATATATATATATATATATATGCATGTGTGTGTAACAGAATAGAAATAATTGTCAGCTTTATAAGGTGCTATCTATAATAAAGACGTAATTTTCTTTATACATATTTTTTGTTGTCAAATTTCTTGAAATTCTACTAAAGGATTTTTGGACTTACTTCTCATACATGACGATTTATCTTGGATATGTATTCTACTTACATTTACTGGTGTCTAATTGTTGAATATTGTTAACCCAATTCTCTAAAAATTGAGTGCTTTTTTGATATCTGCCTGGATTTTTTAATCCCTTTTTTCTTATATATATGTACATATATATATATATATATATGATCACACACACACACACACACACACACACACACACACGCACACACATTCACTCACACTCATGCATGCACACACACACACACACACACACACACACACACACACACATGTATATAAAGTCATATATGTGAAAATACAATAATACACATATACATACAGATATGCCAATGTTGCAATAATACATATATTAATACAGATATGCCAAAGATCTGCCAAATCTTGACCCAAATCAACAGTTCCTTGGTAGATAAAGCAATTAAGAGTATGAAGTGAGGGAAAGCCCCCGGCCTGTCAGGAATCACTGCTGAGATGATCAAAATATCTGATGGTGTGGGTTATGGTCTAGTCACCTGTATTGTAAATCAGTCATACCCAATGACTGGTGTAGTAGCACCATAGTCAACTGCTACAAAGGTAAAGGTGATGCCTTAGATAGAAATAATTACAGAGGTATCAAATTGTTGGATCAGGTGATGAAAGTTACAGAGAAAGTCATAGCCTAACTAATTAGGGAGAGAGGTAGCCTAGATGAGATGCAGCTTGGTTTTGTGCCAGAGAGAAGCACCACTGAGGCTATATTTCTCATAAGGCAGCTGCAGGAGGAATACCTAGCCAAAGATAAATCTCTGCACCAGGTCTTTATTGACTTGGAGAAAGCCTTTGACAGGGTGCCCCAATTCTTTGTCTGGTGATCAATGCTGAAACTAGGGATAGATAAGTGATTGGTGAGAGCTGTACAAGTTATGTACAGGGATGCTACCAGTAAGGTGAGTGTGGGCAATGAGTACAGCAAAGAATTCAGGGTACAGGTAGGGGCTCACTAAGGATCGGTGCTCATCCCCCTCTTGTTCATCATAGTCCTCCAGGCAATTTAAGACAGGCTACCCCTGGGAGCTCCTCTATGCTGCTGAGCTTGCTCTTATTGCTAAATGACTACCAGAACTAGAGAAGAAGTTCCAGGTATGGAAGCAAGGTATAGAATTAAAGGGCCTTAGAGTTAACCTAGCAAAAACCAAAGTCTTAGTAAGTAGGAAGGCAGACAAATCACAAATCCCTTCAGATAGATGGTTCTGCTCAATCTGTAGAAAAGGCACACATAGGAACTCTATAAGATGCACCTGGTGTAGGCTTTGGACACGTAAGTAGTGCAGCAATATCAAGGGAAGGTTAACAGGGAAACTAGCTTATGCATGAGGAAGATGCACAGATACAATAAATGCTGAGAATGTACAGAAAACAGACTCCATCAACTGCCAGTGGGACAAGCTAAAGGTAGTAGATAGCTGTTACCTAAGTGACTAAGTTAGTGGTGGAGGTGGATGCTCCGAGAGCATAGCTGTGAGAATAAGATTAGGCTGGGCAAAGTTTAGAGAGCTCCTATCCCTGCTGGCAACAAAGGGCCTCTCTCTCAGAATGAAAGGCAGATTGTGTGATGCCTGTGTGTGAACAGCTGTGCTACATGTCAGTGAAACATGGGCTGTGACAGCTGAGGACATGTTTTGGCTTGAAAGAAATGAAGTCAGTATGCTTCACTGGATGTGCAATGTATGTGCATGTTTCATTTAATTTATGTCATTACAGCTAACTACTTTGAGCATATTGAAAGTATTGAAGTCTTAGTTCTCTCTTTTCCCCCTTTCTCTCTCTCTCTCGCTCTCTCTCTCTCGCTCTCTCTCTCTCTCTCTCTATATATATATATATATATTGGGTTGTCCAGAAAGTTTGTGCCGATTTATAGTAGCTTACCTTTTGACTTATTTTAGAACATGGTTGAGTCCATAAAATAGGATTTGACTACACCTCCATTTAGAGTACAGTTTAAGCTATCTTTACGTTGAAGAAGGTTTATGTTCCTATAACCTATGTTAGTTCTGTAACCCTTTAAAATGGAAGATGAGAAAGTTCATTTTTGGCATTTTAGATATCCGCAGTTTACGGTGATGTTTCTTTATCCGAAAGAACTGTACGGAAGTGGTTCGCAAGGTTCCGAGCTGGAGATTGTAACCTTATTGATAAAGAGCGACCAGGCAGACCATCCACTACAGATGATGACCAAATCAAGTCATTAATTGAGAATAACCCACATTGCACAACCCAAGAATTGGCAGAAAGCCTCAACCTATCAAAATCCATCATTCATGAGCACCTGGTAAAGCTTGGGTACACAAATCGCTACAATGTCTGGGTACCACATAAGTTGAGTGAGAAAAACCTTTTGGATCACATTTCCATCTGTGATTCGCTTTATATCAGAATGAAAATGCACCTTTTTTTAAAGCAAATTGTGACAGGTGATGAGAAATGGATTATCTACTGAAATGTTCAGAGAAAGCGATCCTGGAGTAAGCGACATCAGCCACCCTTAGCCACCCCAAAAGCGGGTCTTCACCCTAAAAAAGTCTTGCTTTGTGTCTGGTGGGATTGGAAAAGAATTCTATACTATGAGCTTCTCTCAAGTAACCAGACAATTAATTCTGAGAAATACTGCACACAACTGGACGAGTTAAAAGCAGCAATTCAAGAGAAATGTCCAGAATTGGCCAACAGGAAGGGTGTTGTTTTCCAACATGATAATGCAAGACCACACGTTTCTTTAGGAACCAGACAAAAATTGCTGCAGCTCATCTAGGATGTGTGACTCCACCGTTCCTCTATATTCACCAGATGTTGCTCCTTCAGATTTCCACTTATTCAGGTCTCTGCAGAATAGTCTTAATGGTAAAAATTTCAATTCCTTGAATGACGTAAAAAGATACCTTGATGAATTCTTTGCCATGAAACCACTTCAATTCTGGGAAGAGGGTATTTTTAAGTTAAAGGAAGATGGAGATGCATTGTGCAACAAAATGGTTCATATTTGGTTGATTAAAAATGTATGGCAAGTATTTATTGACCTTTTTCTTTCCTTTACAAATTGGCACGAACTTTCAGGACAATCCAATATATAAAATATTGCATACATATGTACATACAAATGTTCCCCCCACCATCATTTGCAAGGGTCTAGTGAAAAAAATTTTTGAAAAGTCCCCATCAAAACAGAGAAAATCCAGCTTATGTTGGTGTGTTATTCTGAAAGTTTGATAAGGCATTCTATTGTAAAAATTACCCAGCAATGATAGGATACTCAGGGTAGTGTGTGTGTGTGTGTGTGTGTGTGTGTGTGTATACGTATATACACACACATACATATATACATACATAGTTACACATGAATGCTTATATATTTACTTAAGTACAGTCTCAATCGTGTAAGAACATCTCACTAATGTAGTAATTGTGTAAATATATATCTTAAAAACACATTTATATAATACACTTCCTGTCAACAATCAAAATCTAATCTGTTTCCTTCCATAACTGTATTTTTTCAATAAACTTATACTGCAAATATATCTAAAAAACATAATAAATATCGAACCATCAATGCTAACACCAAATTTCAAATAAAGCAAAATAACAAACCACTATCAACAACCTCTAAGAAATTGGAACCACTAAGCTCCTGATTTCTGTCTGATCACATTTACTTTTAGAAAATCCATGGCTAGCATGTTATACATTTATTTATCTCTCTTTCAGAATTACAACTGCCCTTTAGTTTCTGTAGCTGTATTCCTAATTAACATTAAGAAACCTCTCGAATGGTCATTGAAAAGTCTCTTATCTCATCTCAAGATTACATTTATTTCTATTAGAAATTGATGTCAGCAGCAAATAGGAGCTTTGCTTCCTGTTCTAAAATAAATAGATAAGAAATGAAAAAACAACAACAACAACATGTATTATTGTTTAGTATATTATGTATATTATATATATATATATATTTGCTTATTTACAGATGCATATATAGATGTATGTATATGCATGCATATATATATATATATATATATTCATATATACATGTATGTATATGTGTGTGTATATATATATATATATATATATATATATATACATATACATACATGTATATATATACACATATAATTTATGTATATATATATATATATATATATATATACACACACACACACACATACATATATATGCACACACATGTATACATACATATGTGTGTGTGTGGAGAAAGAGATATATGCATGAATCTGTGTGCATACATATTTATGCATGTATATGTACATATGCGTGTGTGTTTGCATATACACACATACACACAAACACAAATGTGTGCATGTGTGTGTGCAGTCATCGTTTTTGATAGAGATATATTCAAGTGGTTTAATGTTTGGAATCACATTAAAGAAGCTTAGCTTCTTTAAAGATGATGTAAAATCAATGACAACTTATATTTCCAAATGTTTCTAAAGAATTTGATGCTGACATGAAAGAAAACTTTAGTTGTTTCTTAACTTTCTTACCATTTCTTTTAATTTCTTTTATTCTATTTAACTTTATTTTTTCCTTTATCTTGTTCAACATGTTTTTTTTTTTTTAAACCCTCTCTGTCTAAGAAAGAAGTCTTAGAATTTTTGAGTTGTTAAGCAAATGCAAGAAGAGTAAATAAAATGATTAAATATAATATTACTTATGAAATATAATCAATCTTTAAAGTACTCTGTCATGAAATCAAGTAAAATTTATTTCAAGGAAAGTAATTCTAAGTAATAGTGACAGAGCTGTAGTTTCAATTTTCATTATTTTTGACACTAATTCAATACCTTTAGATACATGATATCACTTAGTAATCAATTTTTGAAAAAAAAAAAAATTTTTTTAGTTGATATTTAAGTATAATTTTTAGAGTGAAGAAACTTGACAAACTTGATCAGAGGTTGTGTATGGAAATTGGAACAACTGCATGGCAAATGTGTCATGATACCCATTTAAATTCTTTTGATACCAACCTATCTGAGACCATCCCTATTTCTATGATACAAACATCCTGTTTTATAGTGATCGTAAAATGTTTTAAATGCCAGCATAATAATAATGTTTTCAAATTTTGGCATGGGGTAAGTAGTTTTTGAGGAGGAGGGGGAAGTCGATTACATCAGATTGGCCCCAGTACTGACTGGTACCCCGAAAGGAAAGGCAAAGTCAACTTTGGTGGAATTTGAACTCAGAATGTTAAGAAGGATGAAATGCCACTAAGCATTTTGCCCAGCATGCTAATGGTTCTGCCAGCTCACTGCCTTAAATACCAATGCAATAATCAGAAAGTTAATTTACTAAATTCTTGGTAACAGGTGCTGTATGGTAAGAAGTTTGCTTCCCAACCACATGGTTTCAGGTTTAGTCCCACTGCACAGGTGAGAGAATTTGGCAGATAGAAAGAAGCCTGTCATATGCATGTGTGTGTGTGTGTGTGTGTGTGTGTGTGCGCACATGCATGTGTGTATATTGTTGTGTTTGTCCTCCACCACCACCACCTAACGACCAGTGTTGGTTTGTTTATCCTGTAGTTTTGCAGTTTAGCAAAAGAGACTGACAGAATAAGTACTAGGCTTAAAAAATTAAGTTCTGGGGTCAAATTGCTAAACTAAACCTTTCAGGGTTATGCTCCAGCATGACCATAGTCCAATGACTAAAACGATTAAAAGATAAAAGATGGAAAAATATTCAATAAATTAAAACAAATACAATATATTTCAACAGAAATATGTTAACAAAAAAGGTTAAAGCACATACTGTTTTGTTCACTTTTCTTCTATTTTTTGATATTGTATACTATAGAAGAAGTATTCTCAAGCTGATAAACACCAGACCCCATCAAAAGATTATTGTTTAACCTTTTAGCATTTAGATTACTCTGTCAAATGTAATGCTTATTAATTCACACTGTTTTGAACTAATCATGCATTATCTCATTGTTTTGAGATTGTGATGATGCGAGCATTTATTTTTAGCATGGCAGTGTAGGGTAGGTGTGACATGTAGAATATTTTGGCCAGATATGGCCAGTTTAAATGCTAAAGAGTTAAAACATTCCTGCCTGATTCTTTATTAATGAGAAAAGAAATATAGTGTTTGCATCCATATAATTCTCCTTTCTTGACTAGAGTTTTGAATGAGTTTAAAAACATCTTAATTCTATTCAGCAGGACAATTTGTCAACTCCTCAATCCTCACAGTCCTATGAAAAACATTGCTATAAAATGTACATCCATTTATCCATACATATATACATGCATTCATAAATAACATTCATACGTATGTATGTATGTATGTATGTATGTATGTATTTACAAACACTGGGAACTCTCTTAATTAAAAAAAAGTATTGCTGCTTTGGTTTGAACTCTCTCAAAAAAAAAGAACTTAAATAAAACTCAAAGAAAAATCATTCACACACACACACACACACACACACACACACACACACACACACACACACACCTGTTACAATGATTCTGTTGTCTTCCAAGAGAGAATCTATACAATTGTTTGAATTGCTAGAAATAGCTGCCAAATCTCCCACAGATCATATCCCTACAAATGTTGCTCTCAGATGGTGTACCACAGAGCACTGGTGTTCCACAGCACACCAGTGTGTAATGAGGAAGAAACTAGGTGGACTATGATTTTCAAATTTACAATTTTAGGATTTAGAAAATCTGTATTCATGCTTGAGCAACTTAAAAAAACATGTTATTCATAATTTTGTTATACACAAATGATTAATACAAAAGGTGTGGTCAGTTCATGGCCATGAGGTCGTGAGTCCAATTCTTGGACAGTACGGCATGTGTCTTTCAGTAAAACATTCCATTTCATATTGCCCCAGTCTACTCAGCTGTAAATGGGTACCATTCAAGTGCAGTGTTGGTGCAACTCCTCCCTCTAGCTGTCATGTCCTAGATGCGCTACTGGGTTAAGGATGACAGGGCCAAGAGGATGTCTTTGTCTTTTCACAAGTGCATAGGCACCTAAAACAATTAGTGAAAACAAAGTACATATTACTAGTTTCACATTTTGGCACAAGGCCAGCAATTTTGAGGTAGGGGTAAGTTGATCACATCAGCCTCAGTATTCAACTGGTACTTATTTTATCAACCCTAAAAGGATGAACGGCAAAGCTGACCTCGACTGAATTTGAACTCAGAACATAAAGACATGCAAAATGCTGCTAAGCATTTTGTCTGGCATACTAACAATTTTGCCAGCTTGCCACCATAAAGGTACATATTAGGACATACTTACTTATGAATTATAGGTAGCTGTATTTTAAAATAACAGCTTTCTATATTTTTACCTTTAAATCATAGCTCTTTATTTTTATATAACTTTCCATACAGAGTGCACCAAGAAGAATTTTGTTTGGTCTTCAGTGAACTACATAGTCAAGAAGAATGAGAAATATTGCTCTATTGTTTTATTTAGTTATAGTGTCTGTTATTCGTTATCTTACAACTACAAACTGCTTTATACTATCTATAATAATACTGTTATAGCTGCTGCTGCTGCTTCTAATACATGCATCTATGTACAACCTGTATATGATGTTTTCCTTGTGTGCATCACGCTATACAATTTCAGGCAAACTTTCTAATCAGTTTTTAATATTTTTCTGTTTAACTGTAGTTTATAATGTGTATGTGTGTGTGTTTGTGTTTGTGTACATGTGTTGTTCGTGTGTGGGTATCTATGAGTTTTGTGTGAGCATTTGTGCTTGTATGTGTGTGAAATACAAATGGCTAAGTGGTTAAAAAGTTTGCATTTCAGCCAAGATATTCCTTGTCCAATTCTACTATTTGGACATTTTGGACAAATATATTCTACATAGATTAAATTAACTCAATCTTTGTGAATGAAATTGTGAAGATGGAGAATGGACAGAAGTCGAGTCTATTAGACAGATGATATCTGAAATTACACACACAGTATCTTGCTTAGTTTCTTTTAGAATTATACCAAGGCTACAAGTATATGTGAAATAATTTAAACTATGCAATATGAATAGGATGTGCTGGTAATCAATTATTGGAATACCTATCGTTGAAATTAATACATGATCCATTCATTCATTCTTTTAATGTATATGCATTTGTGTGCATGTGTGTGTATGTATGTATAGGTGTGTGTGTGTATGTATGTGTGTGTGTGTGTTTGTGTCTGTGTGCTGTAATAAAGGAAGCATTGTTTTGCATATTTGTTTCATTCTTTATATTTTTATCTTTATTCTTGCATTGTGGTATTGCCCCATGTGAATTCTTCATATTTACAGTAACAACAACAACACTCACAAAATAAAAAAAACAGCAAAAGGCTTACCTCTTTTTAATCTTTCATGGTTTATATCATGGAAGCACGTTACTCATCCTGGTTCTGGCATTCATTGCTGGTACAGTCCCAGTATAACAAATATTGACCTTTTCCTCAAACTGAATTATCAAAACAAACAAACAAACATGAATGAATAAACAAATATATGAATAAATACATGATTCAATGCTTGCATTTGTCTTCCTATTGCTTTATTACATTTTCTTAAAAGAGTAAAGAAATGGTATGAATGGTAAACCTCTGATTGTTTCTTTCCGCTATTGTAAGTGGTAATTTCAGCTGAAGGCAACTTTGTCTTCCATACCAAAATTAGGTGTTAAGATTTATAGAATTTCTTCCTAATTGTGAACTTGTTTTAACCCTGTAACATTTAGATTACAGTATCACATGCAGTGCTTATTTATTCACATTGGTTTGAATTAATCATGCATTATCTCATAGCTTGGAGATTTCAATGAAGTGATTGCTTATTCTTAGAATGACATTGTCAGGTAGGTGTGAGAGGCCAGATCTGGCTGGTTTGAGCATAAAACAGGTAGAATATCAGAGCTGGATATGACCAGTTTAAATGCTAAAGGGTTAAAATAAGAAATTCATATCCTATTCTCTACATTATGTGTGAAAGTTTGTGAGACACAGGTGTGACTATGTGGTAAGAAGTTTGCTTCCAATCACATGATTTCAATTTCATTCCCACCTTGGGCAAGTATCTTCTACTATAGCCCAGTCCAACCAAAGTCCCATGAGTGGATTCAGTAAATGGAAACTATATATTAGTCTGTTGTGTGTGTGTGCGTGTGTGTGTGTGTGTGTGTGTGTGTGCATGTGTGTGTTTGTCTTTGTAACTGTGTTCGTTCCTCACCGCTGCTTGACAACAAGTGTTGATTTGTTTACATCTCTGTAACTTAGCAGTTCAGCTTATGAGATTGAAAGAATAAATGTCAGGCCAAAAGAAATGTATTGGCATTGATTCATATGACTAAAACCCCTCAGTGCAGTGCCCCAGCATGACCACAGTCCAGTGACTGAAATAAGACACAAAAGAAACAAAGAATTTCAGTCTTTTGAATGTGTAGGCGGTTGCTTTTTGAGTAAAGTAATACAAAAGGCAATGTCCTCTTTATAAACAAGAGCAGCTTAAGAAAAAAATCATTGCTTTCTTGTATAATGGCAGTAAATTTAATTAAATTGAATAAAATGGTTATTTGCATAATTTTCTAATAAAACAGACTATTATCCAAACTATTTTAAGAGCAAGAATTGCACATTGCTGCACCTAATATCTATGACAACAATGACAAAAAGAGACAGGCTAGCAGAATGAAAAAATCTCATAAAAATCTATCAAACTTAAGTTAAAGGCAAAAATGTAGCTGAGTGCTATATAACTGAATAAGCTTAAAATTTTGATTAAATATTTTCTGACAAGATCATGAATTGTAATGACTGTATAAATTTTAGTATCTAATTTGGTATGAAAGACAAAGTTGCCTCCAACAGAATTTGAACTTACTACACAGGTGCAAGTGTGACTGTGTAGTAAGAAGTTTGCTTCCCAACCACATGGTTTTAGGTTCTGTCCCACTGCATAGTACCTTGGGCAAGTGTCTTTTGCTATAAGCCCCAGGCCAAGTGAGGCCTTGTGAGTGGATTTGGTAGATGGAAACTGAAAGAAACCTCATCATGTAAGTGTGTGTTACTGTCTCCTTGCCTTGGCATTGCATAATAATTGTGAGCAAGTATCACCATCATGCAAATGGTTGCCATCATTTCCACTCTGCCATGGAAAAACATGTCTGGTCGTGGGGGAAATATAACCTTACTTAGAAACTGGTGAGGGTTGGTAACAGGAAGAGTATCCAACTATAGAAAATCTACCTCAACACATTCTGTCCAACCCATGTGTGCATGGGAAAGTGGACGTTAAAACAATGATGATAATTATGATGAGGAGTAGGAGGGGCAGAGGAGGTGGAGAAGGAAGAGGAAGAATGTAGAGGAAAGAAATGACCAGATACCTACCTTTCCTATAATTTCTTTACTCGTTTGAGAAAATATAACCGATACCTATTTATTTATTTATTCATTCATTTTAACCTTACATTGTTACTAAAAGAAAATAATGATATCTGTCATATACTGGAATATGAGCTTAAATATCTAACCATATCTGGCTCATAAAATATGTAGGTAATAATGGGTCAGATTTCTGTTTCTTATTGTCTGGTTACTGACACATTTAATTCCCAGTTGCTCTTACTCATATCACTTACACACTGCTTTTCAGACATTCAACAAATCATTCTCTCTTGATTTGTTTTTAGTCTTTACCAATCTTCCATATTCAGTATCGATCTCACTATCGTGCAGCATCATGCTTTTTATGTTTGTCTCATGCAATCTGCCTTCAGCACGGTCATGAAACCGTTTGTTGTCAACTGATGTAATTATGGACCTTCAACCTCTTCCTTGCTCTAGTAACTTTGCTTTCACTGCATCCCACCTCAAAACTAATTAGGTCACCTATGTTACTTTCTATGTGACTATGTCTAATGGGTCGAATGAAATTTCTATGCTTTTCATTTCCTGAGTTGCAGCTACTGCTAGCTATTATTCTGTATCTCAAGTCCTGATTTCTATCAGTCTGTCAGAGATACCACTATTTTAGCAAAGGGTGCACAGTATTAAGTACCTGAGTACCTAGTTACTCTTTACTATATACCAAACATTAGGATGATACTAAAATCCTTTGCTCTCTTTTGTTGTTTAGTATTTTGTTATTTTTCTGTGTTGATCATTTGGTTTTTTTAAATCTAAGCCATGTGTTCAAGTTTAGAACATTTCTTTTTCTTCTGCAATCTTTCAACAAATTTTGCTCTCAAAAATCGTTTGCTGTACTCTTATGTTCTAACTTCAAGAACTATAATAAATAGAAAGACTTGAAAAGAGATCCCTGGTGAACACCCACCTGTATATTAAAATCCTCACTAAACTCATTGCCGGCTCTAACCTTGCTAAGAGCACCCATGTGAGAGAGAGAGAGAGAGAGAGACAGACAGACAGAGACAGACAGACAGAGAAAGTATGTTTGAGTTTAAATAAATACAGAAATATAATTTTCTCTCTGTCTGCCTCTGTCTCTCCCCACTCTCTCTCTTTTCATGTACTATATATACATGTGTGTGTGTGTATATATATATATATATATATATATATATATATATATATATATATATATATAGAGAGAGAGAGAGAGAGAGAGAGAGAGAGAGAGAGCGGTATATATATATATATATATATATGCTTATATATGTATATTTATATATTGATATAAATTGATATATGTATATATACATATACACATACATACAAACATACATACATATATATATATATATATATTATATATATATATATATATATATATATGTGTGTGTGTGTGTGTGTGTGTGTGTAAATATATATATATATATATATATATATATATATATATATATATATATATATATATATATATATATATATATATAGGTCAATAGTTGTTTGTCAGCTAATGTTCTTAGCAAATCCTAGGAACTAGTATATAAAGCCACTCACTCACCCTCCCTCACGAATGTCATTACCTTACTAACATTGAATTACGAACAACTATAATTATTGTCTTTGACCATTGAGGAAAGCAGATTATCCTGTATTGTTACTAGATTATTGTTATTATAATAGATTAATAATTATTTTCTGCAGGGCAATGGAAACAACTGAGACAGTATAGTATGTAACAATGTATTGTTTTATTGTAGTTTGTTTGACATCTCACTGTTCCTACACTTATATCCTTCCAGGGCTTCATTAAAATAAGTTCCAGAAGTATATTGAGATTGTTTCAAACAGCTGTATTCTCAAACACTTGGCTTTACTGTCTAGTCAAAAAAAACAACAAAAAAAAACATCAAAAACAACAGAAAAAATCAATAGTTGATTCTTAGCATTGAGGTCACACAAATTAGGAGGAAAGAAACAAAACAATCACATCATTGAAATCTCGAAGCCATGAGATAATGCATGATTAATCAAAAACAATGTGAACAAATAAGCATTACATTTGACAGAGTAATCTGAATGCTAAAGAGTTAAACTGACATAGTACTTGACCAATACTCTATTTCATTGACCTTAGAAGGACAAAAGCAAAACTGAACTCAACAGTATACCCAGTAGCTGAGCATACAGAAAAATCATCATAATTAGATATTGAATTCAAATTTTAGCACAGGGCCAGTAATTTTGAGGGAGGTGATAAGTCATCTACATTGACCTCAGTGTTCAATTGGTACTTATTTTATCAGCCCCAAAAGGATGAAAGGCAAAGTTAACCTCGACAAAATTTGAACTCAAAATGTAAAGTTGGATAAAATGCTACTAAGCATTTTGCCTGGTGTGCTAATGATTCTGCCAGCTTGCTGCCTTAAAAGCAAGCTGTATTAATAAAAAAGAATCATAATTAGATATTGCAAGGCATTTTGATATTTAGTTACAGCCCTTTCTTTTCTGAGCTCAAATCCTGCTGAAATGGAATTTGTCTTTTATCTTCCCAGGGTCAATAAAATCAGTACTAAAAAATTAAGATTCTGCCAATCAGCTGTGTTTTTTATTATTCAAAACAAGTCATCTTTGCTGCCTGTTCAAAAGAAATCCACATCACCTGAAAGTCAATGGAAATGATGCAGACAGAATACAGTCAGATTTTGATGCATTAGGGTATTTAGATTCATGCCTTGTAGTAATGAGTTCAAATCGATCTGAGATCAAGTTTATCTTTCATTTTCCCAAAGTCAATATCACCATGCATTTATTAATATTGTAATAAACACTAATATTATGAAAATATTCTGAGGTTGAGTCAATTAATTCAGTCAGCCAACTGTATGCCTGTCATACACAAAAAAGGACATTAAACACAATGGTTTCCTCCTATCAAATCATTTTATCCATTTATTCATTCATGAAGTTTGTTATTCAGCCCTTCACTCATTAACTTTTCCAGTCATTGAAACATTTATTCAATGACATATTCATCCGTTCTTTCACTCACATACCCCTTTCCTCATAGAATATATAATGTGACCACATTGGTGGTATTGGTCAGTGAATGAGAGAGAGAGAGAGACAGACAGACAGACAGACATACATAGAGAGAAAGAGAGAGAGAAAAATGAATATATAATGTTAGAAAAACATAAGTTGGTATACGTCTGAGAGAGAGAAAGAGAAAGTAAAAATGATGATAATCATAATGAAAGTGATACGTTAGATGGTTTAATATAAAAGAGAATATATAATAATGTGTTGGTTGGTTTATGAAAGAGGAAGAGAGAAAGAAAATGGGAGGGATGAGAAAATGTCAATGATATGAATATGTAATTCAAATGGATAATATATGCTGGGTGGAAAATTACTGCAAGATGGTGGTAGATAGTATGAGAGACAATGGTAAGCCAAGGAAATTTGAGCTGAGATAGATTAAACTTTATATAATTATCATGGTGTGAATTCTTTTGTTCATTTATTCTTGTACTGGTTTCAGTCACTGGACTTGTGACTATGATAAAGTACCTCATTCAGAAGTTTAGCCAATTATATTGAACCCAGTACTTTCTGTTGTACTTTTTTTTTATTGATCTCATAATAGACATAAAACACGTTGACATTGGTGAAAAGAGATTTTACTCAGAAAGAACTAAATACCACAAGGTATTTCTAGTTTGACACATTAATTTTGTTCATCAAAGATAATACACACACATACATTACCTATATATAGGTGATACACACAGACACATGCATATATATATATATATATACTTTCCGCTTACATTTCTAAGTGTAGTTTCTATTTTCTTTTTGTAACGTATTTCTATTATATATATATATATATATATATATATATATATATATATATATATATATATATAAGTACTCATGCTGATGTCACTTTAAAAAGCACTGGCACTGGTGCTACATAGAAAGCACCCAATACATTCTGTGGAGTGGTTGGTGTTAGGAAGGACACTCAACTGTAGAAACCATGCCAGAATAGACAATGGAGCCTTACCAGCACCAATCAAACTGTCCAATCCATACAAGCATGGAAAATGGACATTAAATGATGATTATAATGGTGATATGTGTGAGTGTGTGTGTGTGTGTGTGTGTGTAGGCAGAGGTGTGGCTGTGTGGTAAGTAGTTTGCTTCCCAACCACATGGTTCTAAGTTCAGTCCTGCTGCATGGCCCCTTGGACAAGTATCTTCTGCTATAGTCCCTGGTCAACCAAAGGCTTATGAGTGAATTTGGTAGATGGAAGCACGTGTATATGTGTGTTTCTCCTTGTCTTGACACTGTGATAGTTATAAATTACTGTCACCATAATGCAAGCAGTGTCATTCATTCCCAGTATTCTGTAAGACCATGTCTTGTCATGAGGAAATATTGCCTTTCTCAGAAAATAGGTAGGAGCTGGGAAAAGGAAGGCGATAGAAAAAAATCTATCTTAGTAAACTCCATCCAACTCATGCAAACATGGAAAAGTGGATGTTAAAATGATGATGATGACAGTGATGCATTTCCTGATTTTTACGATAGACATATTGAAGACCTGCATATGGTGTGTGTTGTTCGTCCGTCGGAACGACGAAGACCATCTGATCATCCTAGAGGTGAGTGGCGAGGTCATCATTGGTGAGTGCAGAGATGGCTGATAAGCCCAATCCGTGCTTGGAAAGATTTGCTGCAGTAGGGACAGGGAATGGTAGCAAGTACCGGGGGCTTCAAAGCATTGTTCTTTCTGTTCTGCCTGCGCTTCTCTGCAGCAGCTTTCCTGTCACTTTCATATTGGCGGGCACCGTTGTGAACAGCGGCCTGCCACTTGGTCCTATCTAAAGCTGTCTGCTTCCATGATGACGGGTCAATGTTAAAGGCCTTCAGTGATACCTTTAGGCTGTCTTTAAACCGTTTCCTCTGGCCGCCATGGGAGCGCTTGCCATGCTGGAGCTCACCAAACAGAAGCTTCTTGGGTATTCTGTAGTCTGGCATGCGGGCTACATGACCAGCCCAGTGAAGCTGAGTTTTCATCAGGATGGTAGGGATGCTTGGGAGCCCAGCATGAGTGAGGACTTCTGTGTCTGGTATCCTTTCCTGCCAGCTTATGCCAAGTAGTTTCCTCAGCCTGGTGGTGTAGAAGTGATTTAGTTTTTGGGCGTGGCGTTGATAGACGGTCCACAACTCACATCCATAGAGTAGGGTGGTGAGTATGACAGCTTTGTAGACCTTGATCTTTGTGATGGAGGTGATGCCTCTTCTGTCCCATACATTCTTGTGGAGTCTGCCAAAGGCAGCACTTGCTTTGGCGAGTCTGGTGTTGATCTCATCGTCAGTGACTACATTGCGGGGAAAGCGTACTGCCAAGGTAGGTGAATTTGTCAACCGCATTGAATCTTTGCCTGTTGATGGAAATGTTGGGTTCTACATATAGTTTTCCCGGAGTGGGTTGGTGCATCACCTCGGTCTTCTTGGTATTGATTGTGAAGACCTGCATATGGTAAGATATGACTGAAAGGATTGGCATCAAGAAAGTCATACAGCCATAAAACACTACCTCAAAAAAGCTATCCAGCTCATACCAGTATGGAAAAGTAGATGTAAAAACAATGATGCAGATGATGGTTACATCCAACAGGCTTTCATTCTGACAAAACCTGGACTATGGTAGAAAATGTTTGTTGAAGATGCTCTGTAGTGGAATTAAATCCAGAAGCATGTGGTTGTAGAGCAAGCATTTTAATCACAGGAATATGACTGTATCCTGATAGTTGTTGGTTGAAAAGTAACTTAAAAAATGAGGATAAAAATGAGATATATAGCTTTTGCTTCCCAACCACCTGGTTCCAGGCTCAACCCCACTGCATGACACTGTGGGCAAGTGTCTTCTGCTATAGCTTTGGGCCAACTAAAACCTTGTGAGTGGATATGGTATATGGAAACTGAAAGAAACCTGTCGTATATATAGGTATGTATATATATATATATATATATATATATATATATAAGTAATTAAGATTCAGTTGAATTAGGTACTAAAGTTGAAGCACGAAGTCAGTCCAGTATTACCTGCACAGCTCAAAGTAAGGTGAATAAAATCAAAATAAGTAACAGGATTTCAAGTAATAATGCAGTACAACCATTTCAGGTGGCTCCATTTGATTGAACAATGCAATCATTACATCAATTTAAATTGTTAATGATTGCATTGTTCAATTAAATGGAGCTGCTTGAAACGGTCGTACTGCATTACTACTAGAAATCCTGTTACTTATTTTGATATATATATATATATATACATCAGGTCATTAAGAATTAAATGTCCAATTTTGAACTGAAAGTTTATTTTACTTTATTACAACAAAAAGCAATGCAGTTAATCAAAGTATGCAACTAAATTATCAACACAATTTTGCCATATTCTGGCAAAGAAGAATTCTGGAGAGCAAGAGGTGATGAAATCTTGAAAGGCTGTTTTTGCATCTTCTTCAGATTTGAAGTTTTTTCCTTGCAAAAAGTTGTCTAATGCCTGGAAAACATGATAGTCAGTTGGTCCAAGGTCTGGTGAATATGGTGGATGACAGAATACTTCCAAGTTCAGTTCCAGTAACTTGAGTAGCATTCTTTGTGCAACATGTGGTCAAGCATTGTCTTCCAACAGAATTGGCCTGTCTATTAACCAATCTCAGTTGTTTAATGGCAAGTTCATGCATCATTTCATCCAGTTGGTTGATGTAATCTACTGTAATTGACTTACCAGGTCTCAAGAAGCTGTAGTGGATGACACTGGCACTGGACCACCAAACAGACACCATTAGCCTTTTTGGTGAATATTCTTTTTTGGATTGTGTTTCAGTACTTCGTCTCTATCCATCCACCATGCAGAAAACTTGCTATTGTTGAAAAGAATTCAATTTTCATTACACGTAACAATACAATACAAAAATGCTTTGCTTCTATGTCATGACAGCAAAGAACAGCAAGTTTCAAGATAACGTGTCATTTGATGCTCTTTCAGTTCATGTGGTACCCACTTGTCCAACTTCTTTACCTTGCCAATTTGTTTCAGATGGTTCAATACTGTTGGAATCAAAACACCAAACTTTGCTGCTAACTCATGCGTAGTTTGAAATGTATCTGCTTCCACTACAGTTTTCAGCTCATAATTATCCACCTTGGTCTCAGGTGTATCATGGGGCTGATTTTCAAGAGTAAAGTCACCAGACCGGTACTTCTCAAACCATCAATGTACAGTGTGCTCATTTGCCACATCTTCACCAAACACCTCACTGATGTTTCAAGGTGTCTGGGATGCATTGGTTCCACGCCGGAACTTATATTCATAAACAACACGAATTTTTATCTATCTGTGGGTTCGTAAAAACTGATTTACAAGAGAAAACTCACAATATAATCAGACACCATGAATTGCATTTTGAAAAGTGATGATGTAACTCTTCAATGTTGTAAAACAAAAAATTGTCAGGATAAAACATTAGGGTTAACGACTGTCAAACTTGGTGCATAAGAAAATCCAACATTTCATTATTTCATTCTTAATGACCTTGTGTGTCTGTGTTTGTTCCCCACCACCACCACCACCACCACTTGACAACCGGTGTTGGTGTGTTTACATCCCCAAAACTTAGCAGTTCTGCAAAAGAGACCAATAGAATAAGTACCAAGCTTAACAAAAAAAAATAAATATTGGGATTGATGTGGTGCCACTGCATGGCCATACCCTAATGACTGAAACAAGTGAAAGATAAATGATAAAAGACATAGCTATCAGAGTAAAAGAAGCTTAATGAAGGAAGACTTTATAAAAGATAATTAAACCGGACTTTAAGGAATAAAATAAAGAAGAGAATTAGTTTATCATCGCTTTTTAATATCCACTTTTCTATGCTTGCATGGGTCAGACAAAGTTTACTGAGGCAGTCTTTTCATAGTCAGAGGCCTTTCCTGTTTTCAATCCTTACCTGTTTCAAATCAAGGTAATATTTTCCCATGGCCAGACATGTTTTTACAGACTATTAGAAATGAAGGATACTGTTTGTATGACAGTAAAACTCATCTACAACTAACATGTGATGTCAAGGCTTGGAGGCACAAACATATACACGCTTATAGTCACCTACATACATACATGCATACATACATGCATACATACATGCATACATACATGATGGGCATTCACTCATGACCGAGGAAGACCATTGCTGACCTTTAGGAATATGGTGTGCTCTAGGACTGACTTATATTTTACATCTGCAGCTCCATTGGTGGCTAATGAGCCCTGCTCTTGACAAGCATACATGACTGCAAACATTGCAAACCAAGCTGTCCCCATTCACTACACTAGCAGTGTGCTTTCAAGCAGCATGTTTGTGGCAATGACAGGCATTGCTCTCCCAGTCGGTTTCCTGCATATCACAGGCTTTTAATGACGACTTGACACAGTCCTTAAATTGCAATCTTGGTTTCTGCATACATACATGCATGCATGCATACATGCATGCATACATGCATGCATACATAATGCATGCATACATAGATGTATGCATGCATACATACATACATACATACATACATACATACATACATACATACATACATACATACATACATACATACATACATACATGCATACATACATGCATACATGCATACATACACACTTACATACATGCAAACAAACAACCAAACAAACAAGCAAGAGGCATCTTTCTGTTTCCATCTGCCAAATCCACTTGCAAGGCTTTGCTCAGCCCATGGTGATAGTAGAAGACACTTGTCCAAGGTACCATGGTTAGGAATGTAAATTTCTTAACCACACAGCTATGCTTGCACTTCTTTAGATTATATTTTAGAATTTATGACTCATGAAAGAAATGATACAGGTACTTATATCATTATAGAAATGGTGTTGTTAAAGTCAGGGATTCACAAGTTAAGAAGCACCAGCCCCACCACAATGACAAAAAGTATCTATGAAATTTTTTGCTTCACCCCATCTACTTTTTTTTAATGAGGAGACAAAATAATTTGCATCCATATAATTCTTTCTTCACCATGGTATTGGACAAATTTCCAAACTTCCAAACTATCTAATTTTATTGAATATGGCAATTGGCCTACCTTTTTTCAAGCTCCACACTTTGCCCTTCCTATGAAAAACACAAGTTAAACTAATGTTAAGGGTGATTATAGCATCATTGTGGTGGTCACAAGACCATAATGATGGTCATAATACCATAATGGTTGTCTTAGCAGCATATTAGTCATCATCGTCATCATCATTTTTATGTTGTTTTTTTTTTTTCATACTAGCATGGGCTGGAAAGGTTATTCTAAGCCAAGCCAGTTCTTATTTGAAGTCACTTCCCTCTTTGTATGTTCCATTTGTGACATGTTTCTTTTGACTAGATGCCTCTCTTCCTACCATCTACTCTCCAGAGTGTAGAGAATATATTATATCATGGTGGCAGCACTAGAGATGTTGTGAATGTGCTCAGCAAGACTAGAGTCCTCTCTACCCTACATTGTCTGTTAATTTGTTGACTGATGCCAAAGGGTTGTCTTGTACCTGGCTGGAAGAAGAGAGTGAAATAGAACCGGTGGGGGTATAAGAGTGATAGAGGGAGGAGTAATACGGAGAACTAGAGTGAACAAATGAGAAAGTAATTGGTGGGGAGAAGTAAAGGAAGAGAGGGAGAGAGACAGAAAGAGAGAGTGATAGACAGCTTTATATGGGTTGTAGGCAAAGAGCATGAATGAAATAGTAAGGAAAGGGGAATGATAGTATGGAGACAGGGTGACAGAAGAAGTGAGAGAGTGTGTTCAGAGAGACAAAAAAAGAAAGAGAAATATAGAGAGGGGAAGAGAGAGAGGGAGAGAAAGAGAGAGAGTTATTGTTGTTGACAATAGTGAAGACAGAAAGTGATGGCTAGCAATGAAGACAGGTGATGGTAAGAAATCGGATGTAAAGGATAGTAGTGAATATCAGCAATGAGTAGTGAATATCAGTAGGGAGCAACAGAATGGGGGGGAGAGAGAGAGAGAGAGAGAGAAAGCGAGAGACTGATGGCTAGCAATAAAGAATAGGGGATAGTGAGTGGGAGCTGAATAAGGGCAGATCTAATGTAATGCCATCCTTCATAACACAAATGGCAAGAATAATGAGATAGAACAATAGTAAAAAGAAGTATATTAATAAAAGAGGAAGTGAGCAGCAAAAAGAAAGGGAGAGCAGTATATAGAGACTTAATATGAACAAAGTGTTCTGGAGAAACTCAGATACATACCAATCTTCATCGCCATCATCCTTTTATAACTATTTTCCCATGCTTGCATGAGTTGAGTAGGCCCTCTCCGGCACAGCACTTTGTTAAAAATCACGAATTCATTGTTTTGAGATAAGTCTTCATCACTGTGTGTGATACCTTCCTTGGCCTCTCTCTTCCATAAGTTCCATTCTCTTGGAGGACTTGATACTTATTTATGCAACTGATATTCTTTGTATGCTTCACATGTCCATTCCAGTGTAGTTTTTCTCTTTTGCATGCTACATTTGATTCTACTTATGTCCAGTTTTTCTCTCAGTTACACTGTTCATGCTAGCTAATATTACAATATTCAGTGAAGCACGACCACTTCATTTATTTTTCCAAATTCTGCATTCTTTCTAACATTCTACATCCAAAGAACACATCATGCTTCACATGCAAACATTGTATAATGTGCCTTTACCCTGAGAGAGAAAATTTTTGTTGCTAGCAGAATTTATAGATTCTGAACTTTCTCAAACCCATTCTTACTCTAGTTGCTATGTTTTTAATACAACCATCTCTACCACTAATTAAATCACCTGGGTAACAAAAGCCATCAGCTACTTCTAGGTAGCTTTCCAACTATTTTAAGGAATTTATTTCACATATACACTGACTACTGACTACTCTTGTGCATCTGTCACCATTGCTGTCTATTGTACTTATAACCCTGCCTGTGAATAGACACTACACTTCTTGTGTGTCCATAGTTTACAAAAAATACACTGTATGGAATTCCTACGCACTGTTTTTCTGTACATTGAGCATGGCCATTTTCCTGAAGGTGATAGAGTCTTGTTTCCTTTCTTGCTAAAAAATACTTTAGTTTACACTAGGTTTAACTTCAGCCATTTAAGTTTTGCTTCCAAGTTTATAATTTCTTCTTCAATTCTTTGATCCAACTAGCTATATGATATAAGTCATTGGCACATAGGAGTTCCCATGGACAACCAGTCTTAAACCCCTTTCTTATAGTCTGGAGAATTATAATAAACACAAGGAGGTTGAATAATGAGCCTTCGTGTACACCAACCAGCATACTAAGTTGCTCATGGAATTCATTGTTAACCCTCACTCTCTCTCTATCAATAACGGTGGTGGTAATAACCTGGTATGTCACTTAGTTTCATATTCATATTTTTTTTTTTATTAAGATGACAAATGAAGTGAAATTAAAGTTTTTGATCTACACTCACTACCCTTATATACACTATTCTATCTTCTGATGAAGTTTTCTTCCAATTCTCAAAGTTTTAAGGAAAAAAAACATCATTGCAATTTCTATATTAATTTACAGGTCTCCAACAAAGTTAATATGAATTCTGATCAAGATAGCGACCTCTTGGGAAACTCCTTCTTTTTGATCTTTCTTAGGCAGTCCTTTTTACTTGTGTTAGAAAGCTACTAAACTTTAATTTCTTCATAGAATGACTTGATACACAGGAAATCATTATTGATTTGCTGAACACCTATCCATTATTTATTTACTCAATAACGATTTCATACAGAATAAGCAACTTTAGCAGTATCAACAAGATGTGGTGAAATACAGAATGTTGTTTCATAGCTAAGTCATTGTTATACATTATAAATGTGGCAACCATCATAATGCAGTAGTAAATTCTTGAGAAACTAAATCCTCTTGGAGCTTACTACTTAAAACTAGCTAATTGATTTTAAAATGATCATCAACACTATAAAAGTATGATGAAACCAAGACCAATCATTATCCTTGGCCCTTTCGAAGACTTTGACAAAGTGTGACATGCAAACATCCTGACCTGATTTTCTTCTAATGTACTCTTCAAGAATTAATGCTTTTGTTACCATATTTCTGTTTCTATTCATTCTGAAATAATGAAGAATTTAGTAAAATAACAGTCATAATAAAGCTTATGTTTGAATTTAGTTCACTTTAAAACAAGAAGTGCATATCACAGAGCCAGGAGCAATTACAGGCAGGTTAGTATAAAAAAGATTAATTACTATTTAAGGCTTCTTCACTCTACAATATATGCCTGCATACATCAATGGGGTTAGCTATTCTGTCTCACCACACTGCTGAATTCTCCAGCTTTTGACCTGCCATCAGATTTATTTTCATAATAGCTACATTCTCTTTCTCACTGATAAATCTCAATTTTAAAGACCATACCCTCTGTACGTTGTTGCACATGCGCTTTCTTGAAGTTTCAAATTCTTAGCTCTGTTAAATTTGCAATGAAGAGACTTAATTTTCTTTTCAAAAACCTTATATACTTAAATCTGGAATAATTATTAGTTATTTATAAAATCAAAGGACAGTCTAAAATGAAGAACTGTTCTAATATCTGGCATTTTAAGTCTTGTTTAGAGAAGAAAGTCACTTAACCAATGGTACACGGGATGGAATGCTTCACATTATTTGTTCAGAGCCCCTGTATCCTGGGTTCAAATCCTACTAAGGTCAACTTTGTTATTCATATTTTCAGGTTGATAAAAAAATTGTACAGTTCTAGGGTGGTAGATTAGTAAATATCACAAGGTTTCTGTCAGATTAGATGTTTTGTGATATTGCTGTAACTCTTTGCACCCTGAGTTCAAATCCTGTCATGGGTGGTAGCCTTCTTGTCTTTGGATGCTTCTAGCAGACTCAACTCTTTTGCAAGCATTCAGGCCATGGTGATAAGTACCGTCCATCCCTCTCTTCTCACCAGTCTCAGAGGTCCTGTAAAGTATCATTAGCATTGCCTTTCCTCCTGACTAAAAGATGAAAAAATTTAATTATTAATTCTCCACTAGACAACTTTCAAATCCCAGTTAATGATTGAGTAGCAACATAACTAGTCTCCTCCTCCTCCTCCTCCTCGCCGTCCCCGTCGTCATTTTTATCAGCAGCAATATTCTACTTTCCATTTTTAGTAAAAAGTTTAAATATTTAATAACTTCATTAAAAAATAGTATTGATAAACCAGCAATAAATATGCTTTTACAGTTCCTATCCCCATTTCATATTTATTGTTTGACATTTGATATTCAATAAAATTTCCATAGAACAAAGCCAGTCCTTCACACTAAACAGCTAAACATTTTTGAAAAACAAAATCTCTGACTTTGTGTGTAATCATGTTGCACACAAAAATAAATAAAAATAAGTGTCAGCTGATAGCTGTCGGTTATTTTCTTTGCTGTGTCACCAGACTATTGAGTTATTGCTTTCAAGAACTAATTTGTCAATTACTTTGTTATCTTGAGAAATTACAACTCTCAAAGTTTTGGTTAAGCCTAAGTGCGCATGGCAGGACTGGCAACAGGCTTTGACATTTCTCTTTTACTGGAAACTTTTCATGGCTAGCAATGCTGTAATGAATAATTTACTAGCAGGTAAAATATGCTGGAATAATGCAAACTTTTTCATCCACTTACAAAATATTAACTGTGGAAATAATTGATTTTATCTTGTTGAGAAATATGTGAGATGAGAAGCAAGCTGTCTCAGCTATATGCGTGTTCTTAGTAGCTAGCTCACAGTTGGTGATAGCTGATAGATGCACTATGAAAAAGAAAAGCAACAGATTGTTGCACACAACAAAAATTTCATCTGTTGCTATATTTTACTATTAGTTAGCTGATGGAATTAATTTGAAACTGATTTTTAGATAACTCATTGTAAACGGCCACATCTTCATGGATTGTTTCAATATTTAATTCACAGCAGTTCATTAGTTTTTATTTAGATCATGCTGCTTCTCTATTTTTCTATTCACCAAAATGTAATTCTGGGTAAACCATGACAGTATAATATATATATCTCATCTCGGACAATATTGAGGATTCCACAAGGAAAAATCTACTACACTCTGATTACAATCGCTCATAACTGTTCATTGCTTCGACTATTTTCCTTTTTAAATAAGCTTGTCATGCACAAAAAAATAAAATAAAATAAATAAGGAATATATAATTATGCATAAAAAAACTAGTTTTCTCTTCATGAAATCCAAACTTAACATTTGCTTCTGAGACATGACCAATTACATAAATCTTTAGGAAAAATATGAGAAAATAAAACTAATTATGATAATAAACTCCAAAATGAAACTGGATCTTACTTCAACAGTAGCTGGAATAATGTTTCATAGCTGGTATGTATATCTGTTACACTTTCATATAATATTTTGATTTGCTTTGGTATTTTGATCTGGCATTTCTTTATTTGTCTTTAGTCATTGAGTGTTCTTTCATAGTCAGTCAGTCATTCAGTAAAACATTCTTCATTTAGTAGAGACTTCTGTGGATTTTTTTTTGTTGTTTTCTTTTTTATGTTGTTCCTCAAAAAGTTGCTGGTATAAATGCTGGAATTTGCAGGAATTTTGCACCTCAATTCTAGTATTCTGTCCATTGTTTCAAAAACAAACCACTACCAACATCATCACCAAGTAGTGAGGGTTGCCTCCTCCTCCTCCTCTCTTCTTTTTCTTCTTCTTCTTCTTCTTCTTATTATTATTATCATCATCATCATCATCATCATCGTCATTCAATTTATGTTTCCATTTCTTGACGAGTGTCTTTCTGACACCTAGGGCAGAAAAACTCACTGTATACATTGGTAGGCCATTAAAATAAACACACCAGATTGTTCATTTATGAAGTCATATGATAGAGAAAAAGGAAAAAGTAAAAAAGTAAACAAAGAAAATGAAGGAGAAAAGAAGGAAAGAAAATTCACAGCATCAATACTCTTCTCAGTACGTGTGACGTACCAGTTAAGACAAATTTTTGCACTTGCCACATGGATGGTAAACCAGGGATCATTCTTGAATGATTTTTAGTTCCTTTTTTGATCATTCCAAGTGCTCCTATAATCACTGGTACTGTAACCATCTTTCGATGCCACATCTTTTTGATCTCGATTAGCAAATCTTTATATTTTCTGAGCTTATCAAATTCTTTTGCTGAGGTATTTTGGTCACAGGGTATGCTCATGTCAATCAGTAGACAGACTTTATTGTTTTGGTCTTTCACAACAATATCTAGTTTATTTGTTTTGATGGTCTGGTCTGTACATACTGAAAAGTCCTGAAGAATTGTTACATTTGATGGTCCGGTCTGTACATACTGGAATGATGGTCTGATCTGTACATATTGGAATTATTATCATTATTATTATTATTATCATTTTCATCATCATCATCCTCCACTTCTTCTTTTTCTTCTCCCCCTCCCATCACACTTTGACTTCAGTCAGTCTTCTTTATCTCACTTGGCAATGCATTCAGTTACTCTTACTGTCACTGATACTCACTTACTAATTGTAATTGTTGTCTGGTGATGTCTGTATAGCAAATATTATAAATGATGTCTAGTTCTGGATCCCAGTCAGTTGCATGACACAAAGTCTAATTCCACTACTCAGCATTTTGGGCAAGTGTCTTAGAGTCCAGTCAAGCCTTGTGAGTGAAGTTGGGTAGATACTGCATTGAAGGACATCATAAAGTTGTGTCTGTTCTTGTTGGTAGACTTAATCCGGTGTTTCTCACAGAGTAGGGGTGCTATGAAGATTAAAAACTACCATGTTTAATCCCTTTTACTGCACAAATCAGATATATATCCAATCAAAATGTCATTACCTTTTATATACCAGTCTATCTTTTGTTGATGAATGTCATGTTTGAAACTATTTTTTGTACTGGTGCCATGGTAAAAGCACCTGGTGTCATCTTAAAAGCACCTTGTGCTGGTGTCATGCTAAAAGCACTGATACCAGTGCCACATAAGAAGTACCCACTACACTCTGTGGAGTAGTTGGCATTAGGAAGGACATCCAGCCAGGGGAACCATTCCAGAACCGACAATGGAGCCTGATGTGGCTCCTGGCCTTACCAGCTCCAGTCAAACCATTCAACCCATACCAACATGGAAAAACAGACGTTAAACGAGATGATGATGATATGTCAAGTTTATTGTGGCAACATGACTTGCAGAAAATACCAATCCTATTTTTTTGGTAGCCATTTAACACCATTATTGGAATAACCATGAAATTTAATTTCACAGTTAAGAGACTGGTAAAATTAATATTTGGGGTGGAGCTTGCATTTATCACCATCACCTGGCCCATGGCTGCCTTTGGTGTAACCTGACTCTGTTACAAGCATTTGAACTAAGTCTCCAGTTTGAGGACAGCTGATATTTGGAGTGCTGCTATAAATTCTCATTTTCCAATCTATTTCAGAGCCCTTGCATAAGGACATAGAAATGCCTTGCTGCTTCTAACTATACCATGAAACCCCCACTCCCCCCAAAATGTACAGTTTGAGTGCAGGGAACTTTTATGAAGCTGATAACAGTTACACTCATTTGATGTTATTTAAGTAGTTTTGTTGGATAACATGATTATGGAAAAGTGATGGGCTTTTGATCACCTCTTCATATTTCTCCTTCCTCTTCCTCCTTCTCATACCATGACAGTCACTAAACTACTACCTTCATCATCGTCACCATTATTGATATCATCATCATCATCATCATCACTAAAAGCAGTAGCATCATTTCATAGTTGTTTGTTTTGTTGATTTTTCATATCATGTGTCCAGACATCTCTGTTCAACTATAATTGTTATTTTACAAGCTGTATTGTCATTTGGCATAATAGGAGTAAAGGTTTTGTTGTTGAGAGTCTTTATCACTACATTATATGAAGCTAGAGGAGGTGGAAAATAACACACACAGACACACATGCAAACAACACAAAACACACACATACAAGACAAAAAATTAGACAGAAAGAATTTTTTTGTTGTTGTCGTTGTTGTAAATTCCTACATCAACATGTAGACATAAATAAAAACCAGAAACTAGTAATGGTCTGGATCTGCAAAAATCAGAAAATAAAGTTCACAAATATAATAAGTTTCTACGCTGTAATGGAGATGCAAATTCTAATGATTCAGCCTGAGTCCTTTCTCAGAAGCGTATTCATTCAAATTTAGACAAATACCACCACCTCTATCCAACCTTAGCAACAAACTTATTGATGCTTACAAACTTTATTTAGACATAAATAATAGTCTGGTAGTCTCTGTATACTTGTATAACCTTTTTTAACTGACACATAGCTTCTAAATTATATTTAATCCTAATTGTCCACCACCACTACTATTCCATATCATTGTA
The DNA here is from genome assembly GCF_046866305.1 of Octopus bimaculoides. Lineage (NCBI taxonomy): Eukaryota > Metazoa > Mollusca > Cephalopoda > Octopoda > Octopodidae > Octopus > Octopus bimaculoides. The sequence goes on from NC_142930.1 coordinate 66,720,937, forward strand.
CCATGAAACGGGGTTACTTTGAACAGTTTTAAACTTCTTATTGCAATAATTTCATAATCTTTTTTTCAATCTTAACTAAATTTGACTATGTTAGGGGGACTAACTATGTAAACTGATATCATCATCATCATCATCATCGTTTAATGTCTGCTTTCCATGCTAGCATGGGTTGGACGATTTGACTGAGGACTGGTGAACCAGATGGCTACACCAGGCACCAATGTGATTTGGCAGAGTTTCTACAGCTGGATGCCCTTCCTAATGCCAACCACTCCGAGAGTGTAGTGGGTGCTTTTACGTGCCACCTGCACAGGAGCCAAATGACTTTGCATGTGCCACCGGCACAAGTGCCGGGAAGGCAACGCTGGTAACGATCACGCTCAAACGGTGCTCTTAGTGCTCCACTGGTACAGGTGCCAAAATAAAAATAAGTTGCAGTCAATATTTGATTACTTTATTTTATATAATTGTTGCTGTTCAAAGTAACCCCTGATTTGGGGTTACTTTGAACAGTAATGTTTTTTTTTACTTATGGGCAAGCACTCTCAAATCCATAGCATCAAATGGAAAACCCCATTCTGCAACAGCTGTAATGTGAGCAACAAATGCTGCTTCTTCTCTTTCACTGAATACTGAAGGGTGACCAGGTTGCCTGCTATGCTTGTTGTTCAATCAGAGTTCCGACTGGAATTTTATAAACAACATGGCTTTTTGAAAGGTAATTTTCTTTGCTTTAATATCTGTCACTGCTTTATCCAGACTCTTTTGGCTATAGGATTTATAGCTTCAAGAGTCAGGTTTTCAATTATAAATTCTTGGCATAAGTATTTGGTTAATTCTAATTTCGATCCAAACTACAAGTTGATCTTAAAAAAAAAAATAGAATATGGTTTAAAGAATTAGACTTTGTAACAGAAAGAAAAACTGATTCTGGTTATCAAGCCATAATAAAATAAATGATAAGTATGGGGTTACATCTCATTAATTCTAAGGGTGAAATATTGTCCATAATTAAGAAAAACATTTAAAAATCTGAAATACCTAACTTATATTGGGCACTATTAGTTTGAACCATAGTAGCAGTTTGCCTACTGCTGGAAACAGTGATCAGAGCTACTTTGAATGGCATTTAAAGTAACCCTGCTGGATAATCAAAGGTGGTAATGGTGGGGAACATGTCATGTTATACAAGTCTTTACAAAGATACCAAAGTTATAAAAACACTTCAACAGAAAATTATTAACTAGTTATATTAACATCATATTTTAACAAAAGTTTGTATCTTTTATTCAAGAAGTGCTTTAGTTACTGACAAAAGTATTCATATCTTACAAAAATGTTTGTTTTGCTGGAATTTGAAGTTGACAAATTCTTTCTTTGAGTGGATAATCAAAGTTATATTTACAAATTTTACTTTATGCATTGAAATTATACTACCATAGAAATATAATTTTAAAGTTTAACAACACATTTAAACAATTTTGTAAGAAATTTTACTAACAAGCAATAAAAGGAAACAAAATATTATATTTTGTCCAAGTTACCCCAGTGTTAATAGTAACCCCCATTTCACCATATACAAACTATACACTCATCTGAACGCCTTATATTTATTCACAAAATACAAGTTCATCTATGTGAACTATAATTTAGTCCTTTGTCATAAGATTTCTTTATTTGCATAAGACTCTTTTTATAGACAATCTTTCTTTGACTAAAGGTAATATTTAGTTTATTCACCTCTCAGTAATAGGCATAAGCATGGCCATGTGGTTAAGAAAGTTGCTTCAGAACCATGTAGTTTAGGGTTTGTTCCCACATTGCAGACACAGTAAGCTGGTGTCTTCTAGGATAGGTTCAGGCTGAATGATGACATGATTGAAATTTGGGGGGCAGAAACATGCAGCATATCATATGTGTATGTAAATGTGCTGTGGTGTGTGTGTGTGTGTGTGTATGTGTGTGTGTGTGTGTGTGTGTGTGTATGTGTATCTGTGTTTGTGTATTCCCTTGTTTCAGTATGTGCATGCTAACTGTAAACAAAAGTCAGTTTATAGAAAAGGTGTCATTTGTGTACAATCTTCTGTGAAAGCATGTCTGGCCATTCAGCTGTTCATTGTCCAAAGATCCAGAGGAAATATTACTTTCCTTACTGGGGAAAAGTTGGTGATAAAAAAGACATTGAATTGTAGAAAAAACTCTGACTTAACTAGTTTTGCCAGACCCTCACAAGCATTACAGGGCAAGTATTAAAACATTCCCTTAGCCATGCTTTCTCATAATTTATAGTGTGTAACTTTGCTACTGTTTCCAGCTCATAACAGTGTATCCATGCTCATTGGCACTCTATCAGTTGCAATGATGAGGGTTCTAGTTGATCCGATCAATGGAGTAGCCTGCTCATGAAATTAATATGCAAGTAGCTGAGCACTCCACAGACATGTGTACCCTTAATGTAGTTTTCAGGGAGATTCAGTGTGACACAGAATGGGACAAGGCTAGCCCTTTGAAACACAGGTACTATTAATTTTTGCCAGCTGAGTAGACTGGAGCAATGTGAAATAAAGTGCTTGGCCAAGGACAAACCATACTGCTGGAAATTGAACTCATGGCATTATGACTATGAGCTGAATACCCTAACCACCAAGCCACACATCTTCACAGAGTAGTATCCATAAGCATCCATGCTGGCGTGTATTGGAAAGCTTTCACAACTTTTGACATTTGTATATGTTGCTGTGTTAGACCTTGATTAGGTCTGATCTTGACTAGGGTCAGACCTTGACTAGGGTCAGACCTTGACTAGGGTCAGACCTTGACTAGGGTCAGACCTTGACTAGGGTCAGACCTTGACTAGACATAGCTAAAAGTGTTCCAGGATATCTAGAACTATATCATCTTATGTGAGCTTCCTTTAAATCTTCCTTTAAAACTCTAGAGGTGTAATTTGAGAGATATTTGACTGCTATTTCTAAAAGATCAAATGCCCTCTCATTGGCATATTGCTAGAATCAGTGAATTTTTTTCAAGCCAGGTTTTCTCTAGTTAACAGATCTCTGTACTTTGCCCAAAAGTACACAGTAATAGTTGAAATATGATTTTAGGTCCCAAAGATAGATATTATCAGCCCAGGATTTCAACTTTCTCTGTTACAAAGCAGTGGAAAATATTTTGAAAGTATTTTTGAGAGACTTTATATTGTTTTTCTTCTTTTGAAAATATAATATTTAGGCACTTTCAAGTAACCACAGTTCTTTAGATTATTGTTATTGATGTTTAGCCTGGGTCAGCCCTAATCTTTGGCTGTTTCAACGCCACCATTTGGCTTTCAGGTGGCTTTAGTGAAAGCCATTTTATGGCAAGCATTCAGTGCAGGTTTCCAGTCAAAGTTTAACTCCTACATGCTGCTCCTTATTGCATCTTCCATAATACATTGCAACATAGTTGCTAGTGAGTACAATTTGAATTGGTTCTCCAAAAGAGGCCTACAACAGATGTAACAGGAGCCAGGTCTCAAGAGTAACGTTTCAGGGGATTCCCTTATTTATTAGCTGCCCCACTATTGACTACCAATTTCTATGAGGGCCACATCAAAAACAGAAGGAATAGTTGGCATAATCCCATATGTTTTAGTTTCTTCTTTTCTTTTTGTTGCTAGTTTCAGTTGCCCTGAAAAAACCATGGGTACTACCCTTCTTCATTCAATCAACCTATGTAGTTCTCAAATGGTGCAAAGAATATTTCAGTGTACAACGTATTTTTTCAAAAATATGATTTGACCCTCAACATTCACATTCCTCTGTCAAATATGCTTATTTATTCACATTATTTTGAATTAATCATGCATTATCTCATAGCTTTAACATTTCAATGAGGAGATTGTCTATTTTTAGAATGACATTGTAGAGTAGGTATGAGAGGCCAGATCTTGTTTGTTTTTAATATAAAACAGTTTGAGTATTTGCACCTGATATGACTGGTTTAACTGCTAAAGGTTTAAGGATTCAAAAAATCCATGCAAATGCTTAACCAGCTTTGAAAATGTTATTAATTTTTTTATAGACAAGTATCAATAAAACAAGGTAAGCAATAGTTTTCCTTATTTCTTACTAAGTTTTTAACCTTAAATCATCGTCCTTTTTTAATTTTTCCATACAACAGTGCACAGATAATTTTATATTTGATCTCCAGTGGGTCATAAAAGATTACATGAGAACCACTAGACTAAACCATAACACACATGCACACATATGCAGCCATATACATACAAACAAGCTCAAACACATGCACACATACAAACACAAGTTCACACACACACACACACACAAACTCACTGTAACAGTTTAGTATACAAACTTTATTCCAGTAGTACAGGATCTTATTCTAACCTCAGTCCATGGATAATTCTGTAATTTTACCATAAAACTTAAGTTCATTCCTTTATAAAAGCCATCAAGTTGTTGAATTCTTCCTGCAACAGCTTTAGGGTACAGTAAGCTTCAGTACATATAATTGAAAAATAGGTTCCATTGTATTACATCGTATCTTGTTTTACTGAGATATCATAAACAGACCACATGCCAATCAGATGTTATTAAAACGAGCTGAATGGGATTGCTAACAACAGTAATAGTATTAACAATTTATTATTAGCTAAATTAGTGAAATGAATGATTGAATACTAACATGAGCTGACAGGTCATGGTTTACAAGTTCACATCAGTTATTGGTATTTTGTTTTTATTATATATCTAGATAAGGCAGTTTAGTCTGCATGCTTTCATTTTACCTAACTGCTGAGGAGTGGTTCTATACGTATGTATGTATGTACGTATACATATATATTGGATCATCTCATAAATAATGTGGCTTTTTCAATTGCATGAACTAAAAGTCAGAGGGGGACAGGATAAACTACCTGCATCAACTTGCTATAAAAGCTGGTAGTAATTTTACCTTGTCCTTATTCTTAGTGCAAGTCTTGAAGAGTGTAGTTCGATTTTAACAGTTATTTTTCAAAGCTATAATAGAAGTGACAAAGGAGCATATACCACATATTTTGCTTTATGAGTTCAATAAAGGCAACAACTCAATGGTAAGTACGAGGAATATTAATGCATTATATGGGGATCAGACAATAAGCGTAAGCCAGTGTCAATGGTGGTTCCAGAAACTCTGAGCTGGAAACTACAGCCTAGAAGACAAGCCGCATCCTGGAAGATCAGTAGAGTTTGACAAAGACGTTTTGCAAAACCCTAGTGGAACTAAATCCCATCGTAACTGTGGAGGAACTAACAGAGAAGTTTTGATTTGGTCATTCAACCATTCATTGACACCTGCATGCCATCAGAAAAGTCAGCAAATTGGGTCAATGGGTCTCTTACAAACATTTTGAGTCTAATCACATGCAGAGAGTGAATGTGCTCTTCCTTGCTGTCACCTCTCATGAATGAACCATTTTTGGACTGAATACTGACTGGTGATGAGAAAAGGGTTCTCTATAAAAATATCAAGTGCCGAAGACAGTGGGTAGGGAAAGAAGCAACTGCACAGGTGTGTCAAAATGAATATCTAGTGGAATTCTGCTTTAGACCACAAGACCTCATAATCCCTCATAACTTTTTCATTTGTTGGAATTTTCAGAAAATTTTTGTGAATTTGTATTCTACACACAGAAATTAATGCAATTACACAAAAACCAAGACCCCAAAATTTTTGGTGCATAATTTAAGGGCTATTTCACCATTATTTTTAGCACATCTTACTCGTTTGTTTGTCAGACTGATGTATTAATGTTTTTCAATATCTTTCTCTCACAAGGCGGCGAGCTGGCAGAAATGTTAGCACGCCGGGCAAAATGCTTAGCAGTATTTCATCTGTCTTTACATTGTGAGTTCAAATTCTGCCGAGGTCGATTTTGCCTTTCATCCTTTCAGGGTCGATAAATTAAGTACCAGTTGTATACTGGGTTGATCTATTCGACTGACACCCTCCCTAAAAATTTCAGGCCTTGTGCCTAGAGTAGAAAAGAATATCTTTCTCCCAAAAACACATTGTTGGTATTTAAGCCAAAAATTCGAACTGACTATATTTTAAACTGTGATTTAAAAAGAGAAATTCTCAAAATTAAAAAATTAAAAAAATTTTTCATGTGACCCGAAACTATGTGGCTGGTAAACAAGCTACTTACTACACAGCCACTCTTATATATATATATATATATTTATTGATATTTAGCATAAGCAACAGACTGATTCAAAGTCCAAAAGTTTTGTACGTTGACATTTATCAAACTAGATTGATAAATGCTAATGCATGAAACTTTCAGACCTTGAGTCACTCTGTTACTTCTCAATATTAATAAAAAATATACATATACTCATATTTTGAGTTTTATTTTCCTGTTTGCACCAACATACTTGTATACCTGTAATATATATATTTTCACCTGTTAAGTGCAAGTGTAATTTCAATAAAGAACAAAATAAGAATTTTTAACACTAACGTAAAAACGGTGTTATTGTATGGGGCTGAGACATGGCGAACAACAGTTAAGTCAAATAAGCAAAGACAACCATTCATCA
>NC_142930.1:66740020-66797520 GCF_046866305.1 Octopus bimaculoides
AGTGATTCAGCAATAAGAACAAGGTCATCAGCATATAGAAGCTCCCAAAGGCAGCTAGACTTAAATTTCTCAGTTATAGATTGGAGAAGCATGATAAATAAGAAGGGGCTAAGAACTGAACAGTGGTGGACTCCTACTTGTACACTAAACTCCTTGCTATACTCACTGGCAACTCTCACCTTACTAACAACATCCCTGTACATTGCTTGTACAGTGCTCACTAACCACTCATCTATCCCTAGCTTCTGTATTGCTCACCAGATAAGGGAACTGGGGACCCTACCAAAAGCTTTCTCCATGTCAACAAAAGCCACATACAGAGGTTTATTTTTGGTTAAGTATTTCTCCTGCAGTTGCCTCACCAGGAAGCTAGCATCAATGGTGTTTCTACCTGGCACAAATCCAAACTGCATCTCATCTATATATATGTGTACATAAGTATGTATATGTATGTGTGTGTGTGTGTGTGTGTGTGTATATATATATATATATATATATATATATATATATATAGAGAGAGAGAGAGAGAGAGAAGGAGCGCTCCATTGGTTATGACGATGGGGGTCCCAGCTGATACAGTCAATGGAACAGCTTGCTTGTGAAATTAACGTGCAAGTAGCTGAGCACTCTGCAGACATGCGTACCCTCAACGTAGTTCTGAGGGAGATTCGGCATGACACAGAGTGTGACAAGGCTGGCCCTTTGAAATACAGGTACTACTTATTTTTACCAGATGAGTGGACTGGAACAACATAAAATAAGGTGTCTTGCTAAAGAACACAACACATCACTGGGAACCTTATGATCATCAGCTGAATGCCCTAACCATTTATGGTCAGTTGGTCTTAACAGGGTAGAGGGGATGAGCATATAGAGTGAAGGAGGAATAGGGGGATGAGGTTAAAAGGTCTAGTGAGTAGGAAGGAATGCGTATGTGTAGTATATAGGTGGTGGGGGTTTGAGTGATAAACCAAGGACAGAGATAAAGGAATGGGGTGGGTGGGAAAGGTAGTTAGTAGTATCATATTTTAGGATGCTGCCAAGCCTATTTATAGACGGTGGAAAGGGATTGAAAGAGGTGACGTAGTCTGTTTGTGTAGGTGGTGTTCTTGTGAAATTGAGAATAGGAGAAATAGATTTGGTGGTATGTGTGGTGAGATGATCGAAAGGAAATAATCCTATTCAAAAGATGGTGAAAGATGGATGTTTTTGCGAGGTTGAATAGGTTGCCTGTGGGGGGTTGTGTTATTATGTTGCGTGATCATTTGTGCAATTTTGCTTGTGATAGAACCTGAATGTGTGGAAAGAGTGGTGGTTGCAGTTGCTAAACTCTTTGTTATATTGATTAAGTAGAGTGGGAGAATTGTATTTTAAAATATGGAACGCCTCCGTTAGGCAAAGCTTGCAATTGGAGCGCTGGCCCTGGTATGGAGTTCCAAAGTCTAAGATGGACCATTTTAAGGTGTATTGGGTATTTTTGTTTTTGAGGTGATGAATATGGTTGGCTAATGTTGTAGATTTACTGTGTTTGTCATATCTAAAAGAGTGCATGTGGGCTGCGTAGCAATGTTTAAAGTTTATAGTTGCACCAATGTACGTGGCAGTAGAGTTATGTAATAGATTTTTGACGGTGCATTTATATATTACATTGTATCTTACGCAATGTGTTTGAAGCGGACAGATAGTCCCGGAGCGACAGTTACAAGTGTAGGAGGCTAGAGGGTTGCGTATGCTTGTGGTTGAGTTATTATCATTGGAGGATATGTTATTAGGGGATGTGTAGGAATCTAGATCAGTGGAATTATTGTTATGGCTATTAGTCCTATCAGTGTTATTATTGGTATTGTTATTATCTAGAATATTAATGGGTTGGGATCCATTATGGTTTTGTTCCAGTGTACGAGCGTTAGTGTTAGAAGAACGTATATTGATGTCCGTGTTGGGTGTATGTGTGGGTCGGGTGCTGGTGTTAGCATAGCTACGGTTGCTTAGGTTTTGGTAATAGAGCGAGAGTTTATGTTTGTTAGAAGCTGCTATAATAGATTCAAAGTTAGGAGTGGTAGAATACGATAATTTTAAAGTGGATCTGTTGAATATAGAGTGGTATTTGTGTTGTCGTGGGAAGTTAGAATCTAGTATCTTAAAGAAAGATTTGACTAGGTTCCTAGTGTTAAGAGAGAATGGGGGGGTGTACCACAGGATGGAGCGGCCACCGCTTTTTTGGGGGGTTCTGTGCATGTTGTAATTAAGGTGTTTAAGTGGAGGGCAGTTGTCTATACTTTTGGTAGGGCTAGCTGATTTAAACATCTTAGATTTAGCCCTAGTGTTATAGGTGTGATTGTGGGGTCTGTTTGGGTATGTGGGTGGTTGGTTGTGGTTTTGATTGATGTGATGTCTTTGGGGTGCGATTTGTGATATAAATTGTTTAAGTCTGGTGTTATGGATGTATTTTATTTGTTGTGAGAAACCGCTAGCCGCTAGTGCTTGGTTGTAGTATGGAGCGTGATTGTTAAATATTTCTTCAGAAGAGGATAGATCAGATAAGCAGGTAGATATTCCTATGATTTTGTCATTGAAAGTAGATCTGTGATGATTAGATTGAATATTGAGGTATTTAAGGTACTGGTTGGGTTTATGATAGGGGGAGTGTTGCGAGTTAGATAGGTTCAGAGAAACGTCCAAGAAGTTAGCCGTTTTGTATGCGTTTTCAAATGTTATTGATAAATTCATACCTGAGAAAAATTTGTGCAGATCCTTTTTTGTTCTCTCAATGGGAGATTTGTTAGTAGTCTTGGTAATAAGTAAAGCGTCATCCCTATATAGACCGCCATGGATGTTAGGGAAGTGTGATTTTAATTGGTGGAGTATGTATAATATATAATGGAGTATATATATATATATATATATATATATATCTAATATATAAAATAGAGATGTGTGTGTAGTCACTTTTCACGGAAAAACAGCTTCACCAATTTCTTCCATACTTGTGATGCATGAATAATTTGACCTCAGACGTATAATAGGGTCTATATATACAAATGAAGACCCTATTATACGTCTGAGGTCAAATTATTCATGCATCACAAGTATGGAAGAAATTGGTGGAGCTGTTTTTCCGTGAAAAGTGAATACACACACATCTCTATTTTATATATTAGATATAATATATATATATATATATATATATATATATATATATATATATATATATATATATATATATATATATATATATATATATATATATATATATATATATACATATATATACATACATACGTTCATACGTTCATACATACATACATACATACATACATACATACATGCATGTACACACACAAAATTGAAGATACATTTCAGGAAATCAAAGATCAGCATATACCAGTACACTATTACATACCAAGAGAAACACTTCCACATACACACATACACACACTCACGCACACACAGATACATTGGTATTGATTTACGTGGCATAGCTTATCCTCCTATGACTAACTAAAAGAATAAATCTTTCATACACATAATTATTTAACCATACATAATTATTTAACCACACATAATTATTTAACCACACATAATTATTTAACCATACATAATTATTTAACCACACATAATTATTTAACCATACATTCTTAAAAACGACAATATCCTTAAGAAGTAAGGTTTGGAATAGAATTTTCCAGGGTTCAATTCCACAGCAAAAATCTGATGCAAAACCTCCTCTATTGTAATCTCAAAGACTTTTGAGTGAGATTCGGTCATCAAAAATTCTGTGGAAAGCCTTTAGATGACCTTGCGATTTTGTCTTTCTGTGGTAGATTAAGGCATTACCTTGATAAAACCACTAATATTTGCTTGTGGGTTTCACTAAAGAAGAAGGAAAAAAAGCAAAGAGGAAAAAAAAGCTGGGTGGTACTGTAAGAAAGTGAAGCTTGAAGAATATCTGTGCTTCCTAGCTTGAAACAGCTTTGGTATTTTGCACCAATCTGCTGAGATTACAACAGGGGCCAGTAGGTGGAAGGCCAACATGATGGCTTTGGAAGCAGTGGAGTTTGTTTCAAAGTGGCAGTAGATCAGGAGGTGCAAAACATAAAAAGGGCAATGCTAAGAGGGGGTAGTACTAACAAGCTGGGATTTTGTTAACTCCAGTTAGGTCACTTTGAAAGATATGAAACACCTAAAGAGTCCAGGAAACTGATGATGTACCGAAGTGCACCACAGGATGAAGATAAATACGTTGATAGGTTTCAGCCAGTTATGGCCCAGGCCGTGTCTAACTTAATAGCACCACCTGGCAAAGTCATTTAAATCAGGAATCAGACAACATGATCCATTCAGGTAAAGAGTTATTGTTTACGGAAATATATCCGAGTATAGCAGGTTTATTTGAAATTTTTTAAAGAAATTTGTCCAAAGATTTCTTGAACTTTGTGGTGTCTGTCTCTGCTTTAATGGGTTTTGGTGTAATGTTAAAGAGAGCAGGTCCAATTGAGGTGAAATAATTGTGGCATATTGTTGTTATGTGATGCGAATATGATTTTTGTTGTCGGTATATAGCACGGGGCCCAAGTCTTGGGTGTATCTTAAAGGCGATGCCAACATAGTTTGGGCAATGCTGGTGGAATATTTTCCACATCATGCAGATGATGTAACGCTCACAGTGGCATATACATACATACAGAGAGAGATACATATAAATACACATGTATATATATATATATATATATATATATATATACATATACATATACACACACACATACATACATATATATATATATATATATATATATGAATGTTTCACTTTTTTCTATAGGTGTAGGAGTGGCTGTGTGGTAAGTAGCTTGCTTACCAACCACATGGTTCCTGGTTCAGTCCCACTGTGTGGCGCCTTGGGCAAGTGTCTTCTACTATAGCCTCGGGCTGACCAAAGCCTTGTAAGACAGAAACTGAAAGAAGCCTATCGTATATATGTATATATATAAATGTATGTGTGTGTGTGTATATGTTTGTGTGTCTGTGTTTGTCTCCCCAACATCGCCTGACAACCAATGCTGGTGTGTTTATAGCCCCGTAAATTAGCGGTTTGATAAAAGAGACCGATAGAATAAGTACTAGGCTTACAAAGAATAAGTCCTGGGGTCGATTTCCTCGAGTAAAGGCAGTGCTCCATGGCCACAGTCAGATGACTGAAGCATGTAAAAGAGTAAAGAGTAAAGAGAGTATGTAAATATGTACGTACATATGTATGTGTATATTTATATATATATATATATATATATAAACAAAAGTAAATGAGTATATGCATATATACGTACAGGTATGTGCATACCGACATCCACCTGTATGTATAGGTGCATATCTGGGTACAGGACATTGCAAACAAACGTAGACAAGAACACACGAGCCACATAGAGAACATTCTACTTCTTCAGCTACCCACGTTTTAACACCGGCGTTTCGACGAGCTTCGGGCAGGACGCAACGTTAAAACGGCTCGTCCCATGGATCGCAGATTAAATCTGTATACGCAAATTTAATCTAGCCATGGAGGAATGTAGTGGCGGACAAAAAACAAGACAGGAAAACAAACAGAAGGCTTTACGGCCAGACGAGAAAAATTATGTGTGTATGAACGCGATGAGGCACGGAACCGAGAGAGACAAAGTGGTGGCGTGTGGTACTTAGCGAAAGCCAAGGAAGGAAAGGATTATTGACCGGAAGCATGTGACCATGCCGGTGTAAAGGGAAGAGAGAGAGTGGTAGAGGGAGAAAGAGAGGGAGGAAGTAGAAGAATGGTGAGCAACGAGAGGAAAAAAGAAAAAGAGGAAATACGAGGGGGAAAAAGGAGATACGTAGTAGTAACAGAGGAAGAACAAGAGGGGTAAGGCGAGATACGTAGTAGTACAGAGGAAGCACAAGAGGGGTAAGGCGAGATACGTAATAGTACAGAGGAAGAACGAGGGGGGGGGGAGAAAGGAAAGAGATAGAGTAGCGTCGGAGGATAAGTTTACGAACTACTTACAATTTTTGTGAGACGCTGCGTTCAATCATGTAAAAACAAAAGTAAATGAGTATATGCATATATACGTACAGGTATGTGCATACCGACATCCACCTGTATGTATAGGTGCATATATATATATATATATATATATATATATATATATATATATTTATTTATTTATTTATGTGTTTCAGCCAAGTGGCTGCGGTCATATATATATGTATATATATATATATATATATATATATATATAATTGAAGTGACAAAGGAATTGATAATTATTTTATGAAGTTTATTAGCTTGTAGCTATTTCTGCTATATGATGTAAAGGACTCACATTTGAGTGACTGAGTATCATCTTATTGCCTCATGAGAGCTTCAAATGTGAAGTGCACTTCACATTTGAAGCTCTGATGAAGCTATGAGCCTATTGCATCTTATAGCAGAAACAGCTGCTAGCTAATGAAAATCGTAAGATAATGATTTATTCTCTTTGTCATCTCAATTTGTTATTATTGCTCTGAAGCACATGTATATTGCAATTCTAGCACTAGGTTATTAGTATTGCAATGCCTTAGTGAAATATTAATATATATATATACATATATATATATATATACACACACACACATCTACATATATATATAAACACCATACAAACGTGGTTGATGCCAGTGGCACATAAAGAGCACCCACTACACTCTCAAAGTGGTTAGCATTAGGAAGGGCATCCAGCTGTAGAAACCTTGCCAGATCAGATTGGAGACTGGTGCAGCCAAGTGGGATCATAGCCGTGACCGATGCCAGTGTCGCACAACTGGCTCGTTTAAAAGTACCCTTCAATCATTGGGCAATATGTTGTGCTTGAGAAGACTTGTTGAGTCAAGTGAAATCAAAGTTGTGGCTGATGCCAGTGCTACCTGACTAGCTCCTGTGCTGGTGGCATTTAAAAAACACCATTCAAACTTGGCTGATGCCAGTTTCAGTGGCATGTAAAAAGCACCATTCGAGGGTGGTCAATGCCAGTGCTGCCTGATGGGCTCCCGTTCCAGTGGCATGTAAAAAGCACCATTCGAGCATGGTCAATGCCAATGCCACATGACTGGCCCCTGTGCCGTGGCATGTGAAAATCACCCACTACACCCTCAGAGTGGTTAGCATTAGGAAGGGCATCCAGCTGTAGAAACCTTGCTAGATCAGATTGAAGACTGGTGCAGCCTCCTGGCTTGCCAGTCCTCAGTCAAACTGTCCAACCCATGCCAGCATGGAAAACGGACGTTAAACAATGATGATGATGAGGAGGAGGATATGTATATATATTTATATATATATATATATATATATATATCTGTAATGAGTTTCCATACATTTTCTTTCCCTAACAAAGCGTTACTCAACTGATGGTAATAGTAGAAGACTCTTGCCTAAAGTGCGATGCAGTGGAATACAACTTGAAACCACGTGATTACAAAGCAAACTCTGCTGGGATTCAACACAATTTCTACGTAGCAAATTTCATACACAATGCATTAGACAGCTCAGCCCCATGCTGGAAGAGATTTGCTAAATATGTAACACTGTGGGATTGAACTCAGAATTCCTTGGTTGCAAGGTGAACCTAAACACAGATAGTTCACCTTCATATAAATATGCGACTATAGGCATATTGCAGTTCTATAACTTGTGTTGAGTGTCTCTGTATGTATCAGTGTATGTATGTATGTATGTATGTATGTATGTATGTATGTATGTATGTGTGTTTGTGTAACATGTGTGTGTATATTTAGTTATCTTTAGTTATCTTGTGAGTGGCTGTTGTAAAGTTGTTGGGATTTTTTTCAGTTTTTTTTTCTTTTCGCTTTTGTTTTAAACCACTGACATCTGAAACATTCTTCTTTCAACTTCTAATTATATTATATTTCCTTCAGGAATGTATTTTAGCCATAGTTTACAATCAGTCTTCCCTTAACATCAACATACAACATACTGGTTTATTTTATGTATTCATATATTTTTCATTGACTTTACTTTTTTTTTCCCAATTTCTGTTTGTAAAATATTATCTTGTGCTATTGATATGTAATGAAACAAACCTGACTTAATGAGTTAAGAAATATGTCTATACCAGTTAATTGAATGTTAAAGTAAAAAGCATGTCAATACTGCTTCAGTCTTATGCCAAGCCAAATGAAGATCATCCAAATGCAACTCTTTTAAATAAAATTGTAGCTGAATAGTTAAAAAGCTGAATGGCACCAGTTTATTAATAATAAAAAGTTGTTTGCAAATTTGGGAAATTGTGTATGCCGCAAGGAAAAAAGAATTCAACTCAGAGAGCATTTTTCTCTTTCAGACAAAAGATCCACCCTAAAATGTCAGTATTTTAGGATGGACTCCATGGCATACAAATTTTTCCAAATTTATGAATTTTACTGAATAATTTTTGCTGATGTAAATCATTGATAGCTTCCTTGGACTCTAAATATTTTATTATTAAATGAAGCCATAATTCAAATTAAGCCATTATCAAAATGTTATAGTTGTCCCCTCCTCATCTAAACATACATGCGCACACACACACACACACACACACACACACATACACAAACCAACAAATACAAGTACACACTAAAAATAAACTTTTCAATGCTAATATCTAAATTTTCAGATATTAAATGTGAAAGTGTTAAGAAATATAATAATTTCTCTAAATGTTAGACAATAAAGACTGAGAACAACATCGAACTATTGAAGTAAACCCAGTTTCAGTCTATCATACACACTCTGAATTTATGTGCCTTAACCTTTTAACGCTTTTGCTATTATAATTTTACAGAAATACGCTGCTTTTGTTTCAATTAATTTTGAAAATTTTAAAGAATTTAGTGAAATAACTTCGTCATTATTAATCTGATGTTTCAAATATAATTTAACATGAAAATTTGAAGGAAGGTTTTAATTTAGACAACTTTAAACCAGGAAGTTTACATCATAGAACCAGGGCTGGTCTCAATTGAGTTAGTTTCAAAAAGGTTAAAATCAAGCTCTTTAAAATCAACATCTACTTACATGTATCCAATTCTACCACTCCACATTTTTTTTCTGATAAGAACTCAAGTTTCAGTTCCACACCCTCTTTTTCTCTGGATTGAATTCAAACATAAAGAACAAAATGTAATTCTATTTAAATTCAGTAATTAAACAACTGAGAGTCATTGATTTATTGATTTCTCATCTTATGACTACTTATGCCCTAATTTATAGAGGATATTTTAGCCTAGATTTATATGTATGTTGCCTGTATCTGAGATTTATCTTGTATAGAAAAGCCAAGGTTTCTCCACTAGGGCGCCATCTTAGCTTTCTTTGGTGACTACCAAATGACATCTCTTTTCCTTTATATCAATGTGCTTTGTTCATTTGAACTCAGATTTAATCTCTATACTGCATGATAATGGTTTTAAATGTTAGCTCAAGGCCAACAATTTTAGTGGGAAGGGATTAGTCAATTACATCAACTCCAGTGCTCTCAACTGGTAGTTATTTTGTCAACTCCTGAAAGAATGAAAGGCAAAGTCAACTTTGGTGGATTTGATCTTAAAACATAAAGAACTGAAAGAAACACTGCTAAGCGTTTTTCCAATGTGTTAATATTACTGACAGCTCCCCACCATTCTACACAGCATGGTTATAAAAGCTTGTCAGTTATGCAGTGCTTTTGATTTAGCCAACTTTAATTCACACAAGGAAGACCAAATGTAACTTAGACAACAATTTTAGCAGATGCCAACATAGAAAGACTACATTCATGGCATAGCTGCTTATAATACCAAAATAATGAAAAGAGGGAAGAAAAAGAAAACGGCAATAATATTTTCAAAAATCTAAATCCATGATTGCTTCTTTGGTGGGAAACTCTATATTTATTTTTAAAATAATCATTAATTGGATCTACATTTTAGTGGATGGATCTTTAGTTTAGTGTATGACTGCAATGTTATCATGTGATTATATAAATCTCACTCATGCAAAAAAAAAATGCATACATTTTTATGATGAACTATAACTATTCAGTTCTCTCTCTCTCTTTCTCTCTCTCTCTCTCTCTCTCTCTATCTATCTATCTATCTATCTATCTATTTATCTATCTATCTATTTCAATTCTTTCTTAAACAACTAAACCTCTTATATTTCCAGATAACTGCATTTTATCCAGCCTAAATGATGGCACTTTCCGGCCAGTTTCTTGTCGTGTCCTCAAACTTCTGGATGCCCTTGTCCATAAAGGTTACACCTATTATCTATAAACAGCAAATAAACAAAGTCCCATGACATTAAAAAAAAATGTTTCAGTGATGTAAAAAGTTTATTTAGCTTCTAATTTCACTTCACTGTGTTCCTCTATATTCACTTTTTTTCATTCTAAATCAGAATCATGCACAGCCCTAAAAACAGAACAAATCTATAATCTTTAAAAGGTTTCATTTTAATTAATATCATTAGATTTGTTTTATTTACTAACTTCATGCAAAGAAATCTTACTGTTAAAGTACCTATGAGATCAATATTCTAAATATACATTTTTACATAACTGCTCCATGTAACAATTCTATATGCCTTCATCATCCACACCTGAACCACTAACAACATTTGTTTGGGCTGAATAAAGATTCACTATTAGTGATGGAAGCAGTATTGGTTCTCATTAAATAATATATACAGAATGCTATTCTGAACCAACATTATTGTTATACATGAATACACACACACATACACACGCACACAAGCACGCACGCACGCACACACACACACACAAGCACACACACACATGCACATGCACACAAGCACACACACACATGCACATGCACACAAGCACACACACACACACGTATATTGAATCACCAGGTACTTACATTATATGTGTCTGTGGTTCTCACATTTGTAGTATACAATTGTAATATCTAGATCCTTGATACATGGTCCCTTTAAGTGTAACTTTTTGATATCTTTTATATATTGAGTACCCAATATGGTTTGGATACTCAATATGACGGCTAAAACAAACTGAAGTAAATTAAAAATAACAAAAAACACTTGGATTTGAGATACTGGCAGCAGCTATACTCTCGATTTATATAATAAATGGTTGTGTATAAGATAAATACATAATAATGACATCTTGCTAATATATTTATTTATCTCCATATTTCAAGATATCCTATGGCTATGGAGTATAAAATTTTAAAAAAAAAAATTTTAATCATCTGATAAATGATAATAACTTGATGTTGATAATCAAATTACTTGTGTTAAAAGGAAAAAAAAAAACAAAAAAAAAACTAAAGAACTAGAAAGAACTAAATATTTCTCCTGAATTATGTTGTTTTCTTCAACACCAGAATGTAGAAAGTGAAGTTGGCAAAATTGTAATGATTCTCTTTCTAATTAGCTTTCTTTGTCAACTTACAAATCTCTTATCACAGCTGTTAGTAAATAGAGTTTCTTGTTATATAAAAACATTAAAACTTAACTTCCAAGGACCAAGCTTATTTAATTATTAGCCTAAAGGAAACTGATATAATAAAGATACCTATTTGATATTTTTATATATTTTTAAACAAAATTAGAACATTGTATTAGATGTAGATTAGAATGTTCATATACATACATACATACATACATACATACATACATATATAATTTTTTATTGAAACTGAAGCTGTGAGTTTGAGAGCTTGTCTCCCCATTGCAATCTTCCACTGAAAATCATTTCCTCTACAATATGTATTGAGCTCTTCTTTCTCATTTGTCTGACTTAACCCTACATATATATTATACATACATACATATACATATAATGTTTATTATATAATTATATATAAATTATACATACATGTGTGTGTGTGTGTGTGTGTAAGTTGTCTAGGAGTCCATAAGCCAGGAAAAATGCACTTATATATCTGTCAATAGAGTAGGTATACCATCCAAAGTGTACAGTATTATATATCCATTACAGCTGCTCTTACCAATCGATTTCACACTAGGGATTCAATGGAGTGTTAGGTAACAATCCAATTATGTAGTCCTGCGCTCATCAGAGGTAGCTAATGTGGAATAAAATATGGTGACTGCTCTTTATTGTTGGAAATGAATAGACACACCTGGTTTGCAGTTGCTGTGAAAAAGATGACAAAACAAAATGAGTAGGGACTTGAATTAACTCTTAACTCAATCCTCTACTTGTTTCGCTACATCATCTTTTTCACAGCAACTGCAAACTGGATGTGTCTATTCTCCTCCAACAATACAGAGCAGTCACCATATTTCATTCCATATCGGCTACCTCTAATGGGTACAGGGTTATATAAGTGGATTGTTACCTAACACTGTTGAATCCCTATTTTTAAATAGATATTTATAAAAAAAGTTATATAAAAATGTATTTTAAAAATAGGTTTTGAGTTTTGTGATTGCTTTCATAAAACTTCAAATACCTTTCAACTGACTTGTAGATATCGTTGAAGTTATATACAAAACCCGTAAGAAACCCAGAAACTTTTGACCTGTGACAATAAACCTGCCTTCACCTAATCCTTAATAAAGTTAAAAAACCCCAGACAGCAAACTTATAAACTCCATGAGAGATGGTACAATTTAGTGCTGACACAGAACCAAATCTTAGAATCTGAATTGCTATTTCAAAATGGATATATATATATATAGTAAGTCTACTATTATTCTGACGTGACTATCTTTCTATCTATCTATCTATCTATCTATCTATCTATCTATCTATCTATCTATCTATCTATCTATCTATCTGTCTATCTATCTATCTATCTTTCTATCTATTTATCTATCTGTCTTCCTCCATCTTTCTATCTATACCTCTGTCCTGGCCTCTACTTCACTGCTATACCCTTCTGTCCCTTCCTCCTTGTTCCACTTCCTCCCTCCACCATCCTCTCTATCTATTTATCTATCTGTCTTCCTCTATCTTCCTATCTACCCTTCTGTCCTGGCTTCTACTTCACTGTTTCTGTCCCTTCCTCCTTGTTCCACTTCCTCCCTCCATCATCCTCTCTGCTCTCGTGTGACCTGTGGTCAACTTTCTTTTCACTCCAGCCGCTGTGAAGGCAAGACGAACTACTAGCGTTCTACCTCAGATTTGCGTTTGGCCATACGGCTTTTGAATGTTGTTTTCACTGTCCATTTTTTCCTGTCTTGGTTTGTGTTTGCCACCTTGGAATCCTCTGTGTAGTGGGTTGATCCACTACTCAGGAAGAGACTATTCTAGAGTACGTTCTGTCTTGTCTTCGAAACGTCTAGATAGAATAGAGACAGCTGATGAAGGGATATTCCAAGTGGCTTTCCGTTTTCCTATGTGTTCGTTCCGTTGTCTGTAGTTTATTGTTCTAACGTCCTGTACCCTGATATGCATGTATATACACATGTAGATGTAAGTATGTACATATATGTGTGTATACATGTATATATATTCTTTGTATTATATATATATATATATATATATATATATATATATATATATATATATATGTATGTGTGTGTGTGTGTATATATACATATATAGTT
Organism: Octopus bimaculoides; assembly: GCF_046866305.1. Taxonomy (NCBI): domain Eukaryota; kingdom Metazoa; phylum Mollusca; class Cephalopoda; order Octopoda; family Octopodidae; genus Octopus; species Octopus bimaculoides. The sequence goes on from NC_142930.1 coordinate 66,753,627, forward strand.
TTATTAAATTTTTTATTGACATCAATATAAATGTATATATATATATATATAGAGTTATTAACATTTCTAAGTCTCTCTAAAGGAGACTACGGCAGCGGTACTGGAAATTAATAGTTATCGCCAAGCCAACATGGCAGTCCCAAAATTAGGACGAAAGCTGCCGTGAATTAGCTCCAAGAAGCCATCGCCTCTAGCTAGCTATGTGACACACGAAACCTGTGTCCTTTATAACCTTCGAACAGGGGAGGTCAGCAGTGTCCCCCTGCTGGTTTGGCATCTGCAGACTAGACTAGTTTCAGGGTGTTGCCCCTTGTCAATGCAGAGTAGCCAAGCCTTAGCCAGGCGGCGCTGCTGACTATCTGCTCGAAGGTTATTTATCTAATTTCAGTGGAATCTATCCACTGGTTTTCAGAAATAGAGTTATTAATATTTCTAAGTCTCTCTAAAGGAGACTACGGCAGCGGTACTGGAAATTAATAGTTATCGCCAAGCCAACATGGCAGTCCCAAAATTAGGACGAAAGCTGCCGTGAATTAGCTCCAAGAAGCCATCGCCTCTAGCTAGCTATGTGACACACGAAACCTGTGTCCTTTATAACCTTCGAACAGGGGAGGTCAGCAGTGTCCCCCTGCTGGTTTGGCATCTGCAGACTAGACTAGTTTCAGGGTGTTGCCCCTTGTCAATGCAGAGTAGCCAAGCCTTAGCCGTAGTCTCCTTTAGAGAGACTTAGAAATATTAATAACTCTATTTCTGAAAACCAGTGGATAGATTCCACTGAAATTAGATAAATAACCTTCGAGCAGATAGTCAGCAGCGCCGCCTGGCTAAGGCTTGGCTACTCTGCATTGACAAGGGGCAACACCCTGAAACTAGTCTAGTCTGCAGATGCCAAACCAGCAGGGGGACACTGCTGACCTCCCCTGTTCGAAGGTTATAAAGGACACAGGTTTCGTGTGTCACATAGCTAGCTAGAGGCGATGGCTTCTTGGAGCTAATTCACGGCAGCTTTCGTCCTAATTTTGGGACTGCCATGTTGGCTTGGCGATAACTATTAATTTCCAGTACCGCTGCCGTAGTCTCCTTTAGAGAGACTTAGAAATATTAATAACTCTATTTCTGAAAACCAGTGGATAGATTCCACTGAAATTAGATAAATAACCTTCGAGCAGATAGTCAGCAGCGCCGCCTGGCTAAGGCTTGGCTACTCTGCATTGACAAGGGGCAACACCCTGAAACTAGTCTAGTCTGCAGATGCCAAACCAGCAGGGGGACACTGCTGACCTCCCCTGTTCGAAGGTTATAAAGGACACAGGTTTCGTGTGTCACATAGCTAGCTAGAGGCGATGGCTTCTTGGAGCTAATTCACGGCAGCTTTCGTCCTAATTTTGGGACTGCCATGTTGGCTTGGCGATGACTATTAATTTCCAGTACCGCTGCCGTAGTCTCCTTTAGAGAGACTTAGAAATATTAATAACTCTATTTCTGAAAACCAGTGGATAGATTCCACTGAAATTAGATAAATAACCTTCGAGCAGATAGTCAGCAGCGCCGCCTGGCTAAGGCTTGGCTACTCTGCATTGACAAGGGGCAACACCCTGAAACTAGTCTAGTCTGCAGATGCCAAACCAGCAGGGGGACACTGCTGACCTCCCCTGTTCGAAGGTTATAAAGGACACAGGTTTCGTGTGTCACATAGCTAGCTAGAGGCGATGGCTTCTTGGAGCTAATTCACGGCAGCTTTCGTCCTAATTTTGGGACTGCCATGTTGGCTTGGCGATAACTATTATATATATATATATATATATATATATATGGTATTCTAAGCCTGAAAGAGACAAGATTTTGTTAGACACCCGGAAAACTTTAATTCACATGGAGGCAAATCAGACTATATGTATATATATATATATATATATATATATATATATATATGTATATGTATATATATATATATATATATATATATATATATATATATATGTAAAAATTGTTGACACCATAAGAATTTTATAAATGTACTAGACAACTTGCACTAATTCTCGTTTTGGAATATTCCGAAGCACACACATAAAATTATGAATGTAGATATGCATGTAAATATTGGGTTGTAAAATCCTTTTGGATAGGAAAAGTCAAAGGCTACCTGTGTGACTCAAGCACACATCTACTGTAGATATGACAGGTATTCAACCATTGTACCAAAGCAATCCTTTGAATTTCTTTATCCATTTTAGTTAATTTCATTCTTACCTGAGAGAATATGTTGTACCCACATCTGTAGACATATAGTTCTTACTGATTTGACTAAAGTTAACAAAAATGAATAGAGATATTCAAAGGGATACTTTGGTACAATGGTTGAACACCTATTATGTCTACAGGAGACCTAGGTTCAAGTACCACAGCCTTTTTCTATCCAAAAGGGTTTTTCAACCCGACATTTACATCTTATTATTTAAAGTTTTATGTGTGTGCTTCAAGATATTCCAAAAAGAGAATATATAAATATATATATATTGATCGAAGTATACAGTATTACATATCCATTACATCCAATCTTATCAATCAGTTTTGTGCTAGAGACTCAATGGAGTGTTAAATAACAGTCCAATTATTTAACCCTGCATTCATCAGAGGTAACTGTTATAGAATGAAAAATGGCTACCTCTGATGAGCTCAGGGTTATATAATCGGACTATTACCTTACACTCCATTGAATACCTAGCGTGAAACCAATTGGTAAGATTGGCCGTAATGGATATATAATACTGTACACTGCGATATGAGTGCATTTTTTCTTGACTTATACTATTAGATGACTTACATGCATATATGTATGTACGTATACATATATATATATATACATATATTCATTGCTTAACATCTGTCTTCCATGCTGGCATGGGTGGGAAGGTGTGACAGGAGCCGGCCAGGCAGAAGCCTGCACCAGACTTCTGCACCTGTTTTGGCAGGATTATTACAGCTGGATGCTCCTTCCTAACACCAATCACTCATACACACACACACACATAAATGCACATATGAACAAAGTTTTTATGCATAGGATTGCTCTGCTACCACATTTATCTTTTGTCGCTTCAAATTATTTCACATCCTTTTACTTCTTAACATTAACTATCACTTTTACTAAGAGGAGGGTTAGCATTTAGAATGCATTTAGCATATATAGGCTGATCTGTTGTGTCACATTGCTCTAAGTTCAAATTCTATCATTATCACCGTACACCTTTAATCTCAGAAGGGTTTTTTTTTTTAATCAAATAAACAAATAAAAACAAGTCTGAATAACTGAATGGGATTTACATTTGCAAAAATCAATAACCAATTTGCAAATATGATTAAGTTGTTATACCATTGGTATTGCAAGTTAATCTCAATGTTTCAAAAGGCTCCTTCTTCAGAGAAAAACCACAGGTTTTTATGTCCCTTTTTTCCTGCTTATTTTTAGAATATGGCTATGCCAAATATGTTAGAAATCATGTCTTCCTGTAGAATACAAATTCATTCAAATTTACTAGTTCACAAAATAAGTTCCATTAAAATATTATAAATAAATTCTGTGATTTATATAACTTTGTCTCTTTCTCTCTCACTCTCTCACTCCCACTCTCTCCTCTCTCTCTCTCTCTCCCTCTATTTTTCTCTGAAAAAAAGGCTTGTCACAAAATTAGAAATACCTCAAAGGCAGCAAGCTAGTAGGGTTGAACCCAGAACCATGTGATTGGGAAGCAAACTTCTTGCCACACAGCCATGCCTGTGCCTAATAAGTTAACAAAAATAAAAATTTGAAGTACCTTATTTGATTAAATATAAAACACATTTTTTTCAAAAAAAAAATCCAAAAAATCACCCCAAGTCCTATATGTAAAGTTAGACCTACATCACATGCTTTAATGCACTAAAAAACTTTTTCATGAATATGCACTCTTGAAATTGCAATGCATCTAATATGCCTGTGTGTCTTTCATGTGAATTCTATACATTTTATAATTCTTTAATATCAAATTCAAATTTTTGATCCCACCAAATATTATGTAGAAATGATTATCTCCTTTGTAATAACTGTCCACTAGGGGAAGACATATGTTTGAATAATACATATATTATTAGGTGGCAAATTATTTGGTCACGGATCAATAACCTAGCCAATGACATTCTACTTCACTGAAACATTTAGATGACTTTACTTTTCTTTTCTTTTCTTTGTTTTTGTGTCTTTTTTCTCTTTCTCTTCCACTCTTTCTTTTTCCTTCTATTCCTCATTTTCCTTTATTTGTTTTCTTTCCTACCTTTATCTTTTTTAGTAGATGCCTTGTTAGGGTAAAGTGTATACTATATTTTCTTTCATCTTTAACATTAAATTTTTGTTCTATCAAATTTCAAATCTTATGTTTTCTCAGTCTATTACTGTAATCTTATAGTAATGTCTATGAAGGTAGCTGTGGTTTATGGCATTGGGGAGTAGCTGAGGAAGTGATAGTGGTAAGACAACTTGAATTGATACAGCCTCAACAATAATGTGAAAATAATATGCCTTAAGTTATGGAGATGCAAAGTAGTAAATTAACTACATATGTGTGTGTGTGTGTGTGTGTGTGTGTGTGTACATATTTATAAGCATAAATGATTTAAATGTGTCCAAGGGACGTTTCTGCTGCATAACCATCATGAAATTGCATTTTCATTCAGTTACTTTCAACTGGTTGTTTGACTATGCAACTTTATTCAAAGTTCATCCACTGACGTGGTCTGAAGTGAACTAAGTGTATGTCAGTTTTAGTTAGCATTATATTTGGTGGATTATAATAGTTTTTGAGTGCAAAAAATGTGAGAGAAAGATTTGGAAATCGGATATGCCTATAAAAACAGCTATGAGATTGACCCTATCCTAATCCTAGGTTTTTGAATTGAGAATATTGGACCTTTAAATTAGGTTTTTTTTTTAAAGATATACTTTGACCTAATATGAAACATTATGTTTTTATTAACACTAATTTAAGATCAGGAAAAATAATTACAAACCTGTTATGGTTTATCTGTATTTATCATTTTGCCAGATGACCACATTACTGATTATTCTACACTGAGTTTCTGACTTAGAATTATCTTTTCACTCAAATTGAGCATAAATATCTATCCACTACATCACTGCCTACTTTATTGGTGATGTCAGTCACTTAGCACTGCACGTAGTCAGGCTTCTTGGTCATTCTGAGACCTTGGCAGTTGTTGAATGAACTAAGATTGTCTAGAGTTGCCATCAGGGCCAAAGTTCAGAAACATTCCCTCTGTCTTTCATCTATTTATTTACTTTTTGGTTGATTGAAATTGGAGAAGTTCTTTTTGTTTCCCTTTCAGAAAATAAATTTCCATTAATACTAATGACTTTTACATTTTGATTGTAACGTAAATAAATTATAAATTATTTTCTTGTCACCACCTCATGTATGGTAGCCTGCACTTAACTGTAAATTCTCCATGCTGAAGACACTCTTGGCAAAACTTTCCAGTGTCATCTTCTTACTGATGTTTACAAAAGTGTAATGTTTGATGTTGTTTATATTGACTATTTTAGCTGTTAATTTATAGTGTATGTATGTATGTACATACATATGCATGCATCATGTAGGTATGTATTAACAGTTAATGTTTTAAATCTACATTATTCAATGTTTCACACATGTTAAACCATATCTGATTCTTTAGGTCCTTTACATCCAAGTGCAGGGTCTCCAGAATTTTAAAGAAAGTTGATGGATAAATTTCAGTCCTGTTAGCTCAGTTCATTTGAGAGATGACTGCTAGGCAACTACTAAGTGTTTGTATTAGTAGCAGCTGAAAAGGGAATAGCTGTAACTCAATAGATAAAAATAGACCTTTGCTTTCATGAAATATTCCAGTTGAAATTTAAAAGAACTTCACTAAAGATACAGTTAAAGTTATGAAACATTACTATCAATTAATGGCTTCAAATTTATATGGAGCTATGTTGATGAAATGGTATGATTTTTTTTTTGTTTTTTGTTTTTTTAAGAGATATGGCATGCTGTTTCAATATGTGCTGTTTTTCCGAGTGGCAGAGACGGTAGCTATATGTTCTGAGCAAATAAGGAGAGCTCTTGTCAGGCATGCCTCAGATTATGTTGGCTAGGTCATTACTTTGATCTGAGAGTCTCTAAATAATATGGAATAGAAAGGTGGAATTTTCCCTATTCCCAGACCTAAAGGACTACATATGTTGAGTGAACCAACCCTTGAATTTGCTGGCTGGGAGCGCTGAGTAATTTTGGAAGATACTGTCATTTAGAGAGTGGGTCAATCTATGACACACTGCCAAGAACAAGCTGAATCTCCAATAAGGACAAATGGATTGATATTAGCAATTGTATGTAGGTGTCCAGAATAAAAACTGCATAGTTGCATACTTTTTACTGTTGTAGCATGTAATATTGAAAGTGACATTGTCTTGGTAGAAATGACTAATCTTTATATTTATAATATACTTATAAAGTTTGTGATATGTATGCTTGGAAAATGGTGTCCAGTGAGGAATAAAATGTTTCTGGCTATCTTCAGAAAGACATCTAAGAAAAAAGGAGGATCGAGTCAGGTTTTTCCTCTTCTTAACTCTCTTCAAGAGCTTTCTACTCAATATTGCATTACCACTTGATAGTGAAAGTGCTGCAATTCTGTTGGACCTATTCATTGACCCTTCTCGTATCAGAATTGATAGCATCAAGGACAAATTTACTTTACCTAACTCATTTTTAGGAGGGTTAATCAGCCTACATTTAGAGTTTATTATTGGAAAGAAAATCAGATTTGTTATCCTTAAGCATGGGGTACCACAGGGTCTTCTGTTTTTAACAGAGTGGCTTACTCTTTTCTTTCTGTGTTTATTTCATTAAACATTGCAATATTAGTTTTTCTATATATTTCGGAGATGAGTTTTGAAGTCACATTAAGCAGCCTGTATATTCACTCAGTTTGATACCATAGATTTGTATCTTTCAATATCAAAGTCCCTCAATCTGGAAGCTTTGGAAGGTAATTCACTAGGATTTATGGACTAGATTTTAAAATAGTCATGAATGTTAGGATGACAATATTATATCACTACAATTCTTACTGAGTCTTCAACTAATGCAGATTTTAGTCACTAACTGTTAATAAAACTGTTCAGTCTCCTCAAAGAGTTGTACAACAATATGCGTATGAAGTTACACACATGCACACACACGCACTCACACACACATACGCACACATCCTCTGCATATACATATATATATACACATTATGTCCTTGAAACATAATGTGTCTGTACACCATTAATGCACACAACTGGGTTCCTCCTGCCACCTACTTCATATTGACATCCCTCAAGGGGCTAAACATAGAGGGGACAAAAAGGACAGACAAAGGCATTAAGTCGATTACATCGACCCCAGTGCGTAACTGGTACTTAATTTATCGACCCCGAAAGGATGAAAGGCAAAGTCAACCTCGGCGGAATTTGAACTCAGAACGTAACAGCAGACGAAATACCGCTAAGTATTTCGCCTGGCATGCTAACGGTTCTGACAGCTTGCCACCTCTTTCTTACCATCCCTCTTTCTTACCATTATCACTCCCACTCATATTTACCATCGACCACCTGCATCCCTGTTCAAAATTTACTATATTTACCTCCTATATACATCTAAGCACCTTCAGCTGATTTTTATACCCATCTCTCACTCGCCACCACTCTTGCAACCTCACTTGCTTGCACACACACACACATGCACACAAACACACACACACACGCACGCAAACACACACACTCACACACACACTCACACACTGATTCTCCCGTCTCTTTTTCTATTTAAGTTAGACATGTTTCCTTGAAGGTACATTCTGGCACCTCTTCAAAGTTTACTGCTCTTTCTGGTACTTCTCTGACCACATCCACCTATGTAAAAATGTGAGATAGCTATGAATTTCTACGTGCACACACACACACACACACACACACACACGCGCACACACACACACACACTCACACATGCATGCAACAAACCAGTCCCTGCTCCTCCCATCATACATTATTCTCTTCACACTTCACATAAAGCATCTATCTTGTATTCTCCCTTTCAAGCAAGGAGTCTCTATAGTCTTGCAAGTAATAAAATATCCTCACAAATACAGCTGCCATGGTAAAACAAAGTACCCTGCACACTTTATAAAATGATGGTTATATATAAATATGTGTGGGTGTTGTGTGGGTGTGTATGTATATGTGTGTGTATATATATATATATATAAATATATATATATATATATATATGCATGTGTTTGTGTGTGTGTGTATATCATCATCATCATCGTTTAACGTCCGCTTTCCATGCTAGCATGGGTTGGACGATTTGACTGAGGACTGGTGAAACCGGATGGCAACACCAGGCTCCAGTCTGATTTGGCAGAGTTTCTACAGCTGGATGCCCTTCCTAACGCCAACCACTCAGAGAGTATATATACATACATATATATATATATATATATATATATTGAGAGAGAGGGGAGCTATATATATATATACACACACATACATAAATTTAGTAATGTAAAATCTGAAAGAGACAGTCTTCTGTTAGAGGCTTGCAAAACTTTAAGTTGTATGAAACCAAATCAAACTGCTTAAAGTAATATACATACATACAGATATATATACACACACATAAAATATATGTAAGTGTATTTCACAAACATATACTTACTTATTTACATACACTTACACACATGCATATATTCTTTGTATAATAAATTGACATCATCATCATCATCATCATCATCGTTTAACGTCCGCTTTCCATGCTAGCATGGGTTGGACGATTTGACTGAGGACTGGTGAAACCGGATGGCAACACCAGGCTCCAGTCTGATTTGGCAGAGTTTCTACAGCTGGATTAATAGATATTATTAATTATTTACACCAGTGAATTTAGTTTGGCTAAATGACACAAAATGTTTGGAAGCTAACTATAGAATAAAATCACTCATTTCTACACATAAAGATATGATACCAAAATCTACTTACACACATTCATATGCTATTTACTTCAGAATACAAAATAAATATTTTTTTTCTAATGTCTTATGTTGCAGATAATGTGTTAGTATCAACACTGAATACAATGGAAGTATCAGATATTGGATATGATCTGCAGCTGACAACAGATGAAAGCTCGGATTCTTCAGAAAACTCTGAGACCTTTGTCCCAAGTACAGACAGTTCTGAAACGGAGTGTAGTAGTGATGAGAACAATGACTTCATTATGCATGAGGTAAGAAAAATAACTTTTCTGTTGCTTACTTTTTGTTATTGATTAATCAGCAGATTGGAGAAGGGAGAAATGATTATGAGCTTTGTGAATTCTTTCTGGTTATGGGATTTATGTTGTTGCAGTTGACATTCAGTTTAAACTTCTGTAATGTTAATGTCTGCCTCAGCCTACAAGCTCATGATGAAACCAGAGCCTGTCTGGGTTTCTGAAGTGTTTAAATATCTGACAGTACATGGACTCACCTCCAAACAAGACACCAGCCCATTACAAGGTTGACCCTCAGACACCATTAGTATTCATTTCCAGCAATGTAAACTGGAGCAATGTGAAATGAGCTACTCATCGCTCAAGATCATAACGTGCAATCCAGGCAAAGACTTGAATCCATGATCTAACGATCATGAACCTAACACCCCAACCACTAGAGCACACTCCTTCACATGATGTTAATGTTTGTAGAAAATATGGGCAGCAGGGGATTCCAGAGGGTTGCATGTGAAGGAAAACAGTATGAGACAAAAATGCTTAAACATGGACTCATGAGCCAAGACAAAATAGCAGGGACAAGAAATGAATGATAAACAGGTGCAACAATGTGCTAGTTGAGACAAGCAAAGTCTATTGTAACAGCGCTAGAAGTAACAAAGAGAATAAACAGTACATCTATGAGCTATTAGTTGTAATGTATTATTCAGACTAAATTCAACATTTAGTTGGTTTTAGTCTGAAGAGAATTTGGCTAAATTTTGGAATCATCATTATACTTCTTAGTTCTGTAGTTAATGTTTATAATTTTAAAATGCTTCCAGTTTGTTTAATTTTGCAGTAAAATGGTAATATTTGAGGCTTATAATTCCAACATTGTAAAGTTGCAAATATATATGTAATAAACATCTGATACTATTCCTTATACAAAAGCATTTAGTATTCATGCAATGTGGCCATTCATGAATTTTTATAGCTTTCTGTTTAATGTTTAGTAATATTCTGTATAACCTTGGAGATAAATGTTGGCATTGATTAATATAACTTCTGGATTACTGTTAGCATTTTTGATGAATATAAACCATTGGACAAATGTTGCTGGCATCTGTTCCTGTAACTTCTGGTTGTTTTTCTTTAAGTAAGTCTGGGGTAGAAGAGCATGCCATAACCTTTGAAAGCCATTATGGACTAGTGAGGGTGATGTAGCTGATTCAGCTTGAGATAATATCTGCAAGAAAATCGTAGGTAAGGAGACGACTAAGGGCTTGGTTTTAATGTTTGTAACAGGGTGAAAGTCCAAGAATTATCCAGTAGTGTTAAAACAGACTGTATGTTAAGCCTACCATCTCAATACATACTTGTAGCATGACAATACATACAATGCTAATACATACAAGTAGTTGCTGCTAATAAACCATCAATGAAGTTGGATTCATAGCTATGCTGTTAATATGTTGACCTACAAACAAACAATTCGAATGCTGCTAATCACTTCATATTTGATAGCTTATTGGCAAGTAGATAGGATTGAATAATGATGTACATCAATGTGTATTTGTTGTTGTTGTTTTTGGTGGTGGTGGTGGTGGCGGTGGTGCTACTGCTGCTGCTGTTGTTGTTGTTGATGGTGGTGGTATAATGGTGATATTGTTATTGTTGCTGCTTATCCCTAAACCAACCCTGATCAAGCAAACATGTAATCAAAAGCATTCTTTTCATGAACATCACATCTTTTCTCCAGGCCATATTCAATGTGTCCTTTTTGAAGACAGTAATGTGTGGTTTGATAGAGATTTTACTACTATTTTTAGCAGGTCAAATGATTATATAGAATCTTTCTTACTGTCTTGTAGTCTAATTATAATGTGCTGATATTACTCATCAGCATATTGTAAACAAATGCTCCCTAAATTCTCCAAGAACTGAAGAGTTTCTGAATTACTTCTTGATTCTGAAGCATTAACAAACCAAACAACTCTATCAAAGGTAAAACTCCCAGACACTCTGCTGCCTTTTTCATTGTCGTTTGGTCTGAAGAGGAAAAGTAATGCTGATAGCCCGTTTCAGGGCCGCTGTGACAACTGAAAGGTAGGCTATATTCAACCTAATGAATTGGCCTGAATCATTGCAAAAGAGAAATTTGCTAAAGTCACCTAAATACTTACTTAACCAGCCATATCCAGTCCAAATATTTTACCTGTTTTATGTTCAAACCAATCAGATTTTACCTCTCACACCTACCCTAGAATGTCATTCTAAATATAAGCAATCACATCATCAAAACCTTGAAGCTAGAAGATAATGTATGATTAATTTAAAACCATATGAATGAATGATCATCACATTTGACTGAGTAATCAGAAAGCTAAAGGGTTAAACCCTTCATTCCTTATGAAGTGTTTACCATCAATAACTTTTCTTCACTGTTCTTGACTCTGGCTGTTTTTTCTGCTTTTTCAATTCTACCATAGTTTATAGCATTCTCTCTTCTGCTACCTCTTCCCCTTGTGGATTCCCTAAGGAAACGCCTTCGTCTCTTTGATCTTGTTGGTTTTGAATTGTCATTAATGCTTCAGTAACTTTGCTTTTTTTCTAGGTAGGGGTGTTGGCCCTACATAAACCCATTTTTATCTCTAAGAAGTGACAGTCCATATTAGTTCACCCTCAGTTGACCTTCCCTGCATGGGATATCCACTGATATAACTCTCAGAGTCATTGAGACACACAAATCACCAAACTACAAGAATTGGACCATGTGACAGAAAGTGGGAGCATTCAGCTGAGCAATGGATTAACCCTCTTCTTACCATATTTCTGCTGAAATAGGCTGACTTTGATTCAATTGATTTTGAAAATAACTTTGTCGTTATTGGGCTGGTACTTGGAACAAAAATTAGCATGAGATTTTGATAGAAAGTTTTAATTTAGATCATTTTAACACATTAAGCTTGTATCATAGGACCAAGAACAGTCTCAGGTGGGTTAGCATCAAAAGGGTTAAATCTACCTTTCTATTCTTTTCTTTTATTTTTTTACTTGTTTCAGTTATTTGACTGTGACCATGCTGGAGCATGGTTTTAGTTGAACAAATTGATCCCAGGACATATTTTATTAATATCATTTGCCGAGCTGCTAAGTTACAGGTACATAAACACACCAACACTGTCAAGTGGGGATGGGGAGACAAACACAGACACAAGACACACACGCATATGCGATGGGCTTCTTTCAGTTTCCATCTACCAAATCCACTCACAAGGCTTTGGTTGGCCTGCAGTTATAGTGGAAGACACTTACCCAAGGTGTTATGCAGTAGGACTGAACCATACAGCCATAGCCTATGCCTATATTTTTTTTCACCCACAGATAGGTGAGAGATTGTAAGTAAAATCAAATATTGAATGTAAAAACAAAGTAATGGAAAAACCTGCGGCATATTTGAACTCAGAATCTCTGAATTGGGAGTCCAATACATTTATCCACTCCACCACAATATCATTATGCAGCCTCCAAAAGAAAAACAAAACAATAAAAATAAAAACAGCAACAACAACAACGAACAATGTAAATTAATGTAAAACATCATCCATTTAGCAATTCTAATTGCCATGTTTAGATGAAACTTTGCATGTTTTATCTCTTGATCAACAATTAATTAGCAGCATGGAGAATGGGAGAGAGCTTGTCTTCGTTGTTTCTTGTGAGAAATATCAACCATAATGAATTCATCAGCTCTATCGTTTTTCCCTCGTTATTACCTTTCACCTTTACATTTTATTGTCTGGCATTTTTTAAATTTTTAAATTTTTTATATTTGTTTCTGTGTGTATGTTTATATAATTGTTTGTTTGTTTTTTTAATTATTAATAATATTTCCATTGATCTAATTTTATTACTTTCATTGTTTGATGTTTTGTGCGGGTGCATATGTGTGGTGTATGTATGTGTGTTTACACATTTAAATGTTAGAGTTTATCAATAAAAGAGCTGTGTGTATATATGTGTGTGTGTATATATATATATGTATGTATGTTTATCATGAATATGTGTATGCATGTGTGCACACATACACACACACACACACACACACACACACACACACATATATATATATAAAAGATAAGATGACATTTGAATTGCTTGATATGTTTACAGATATTGGTGTGGTTATTGTTCTTGTAATTATTAGCACTTATGGTGGTGGTGAGGGTAGCAATGATGATGGTAGTGGCCATGGTGATGACAGTGGTGATTGTGGTGGTGGTTCTGGTAGTGGTAAAATTATTGTACTGCTGTTGTAGCACTTGTTGGTGATGCCTGAGGCCATTGTCTTTTGTGATGTCAATGATGGTGGCAGTGGTGGTGGTGGTGGTGGTGGTGGTATTGTCCAACTAATACTTTTGATAGCAGAGATGATCTTTATAGTATAGCTGCAGTGATGGTGTAAAAGAATAATGTGCTGCCGTTGTTGTTTAGCCCCAGGTCAACCCCGATCAAAAGGATCTGAAATCAAGATGTCTCAAACATAACTAGCCAGCCTTTTATTCAAAAATACTCTATTCTATGTGTCCTTCCTTTTAAAATGGTTAGGTGTGTTTTATGTGAGATTTTGGTTATGTGTAACAGGTTGAGTTACCATGTAGAAGCTCATTGCCTGTGTTGTTGTTGTTGTTGGTGGTGGTGGTGGTGGTGGTGGTGGTGGTTATCTGCAAGTCATCCTTAATTAAGTAACCAGTTCTTTGATCAGCAGATATGACAATCTCATTTTATTTTCAAATACAACATTCGTCCTTCATGTTTCTGAAGACGACCAGACTATTAGCTTTACTTCTATGGGTTCTTAGTTGGCTTATTAGGCCAATATGCACATAAGATCCATCATTTCAGTGGAGTCACATAACAGCAGAATCAAGACTCAGTGGGGCTCATACTTTCCCTGTTGTCTTCCTTTCTGTAGTTTCTCTGATCATTTCTGTTTCTGAGTGCTGTACTCCAGAGTACACAGCTGTACACCACAGTGAGTGATCTTGAGCAAAACATTCCCAAGTAAACTGCATTAAGTTACATTTTTTCAAGGTTTTCTTGAGAATGTCCTTGTATCTTCCCTTTGATCCACCACATGACCGAGAGCCAACTGCTAGTTCACCATAGATACAGTGTTTTCCAATATAGTATCTTGAGGAATATATTCTCCAATGTGTCCTTTTCTAAATGGGATGTGATTTGAGGCAGATTTTTATGCTATTTCTTGCAATTTAAGTGACCACTTAGAGGCTTCCTCATTGGCAAGCTTTCTAGTAACAGCCATCCTGTCTAATTTTAAGAGCTACAGTTCTTTCTTTTTTAAGATTCTAGGTAGCCTTTGCTGGAGCTGCTGCTGTTGTTTTTTTAGCTTCAGGTCATCTTTGATTTAGTGGACCTATGATCAAAGACATTCCAGGCATGACAAACCAACCATTTTGTATGTCTTGGACTACATTATCCAAAATGACCTTTTAGCTACTATTTCTAACAAGTTAAGTATGCACATAGATGCTTCTCTCCTTGTTTTGAGTTTCCTTGCTGTTTATGATGGTGATGGCTGCAGAGGTTGTTGGTGGCACTATCTGTAGTAGTGTCATAGAGCTATTGTTGTTGTTGCTGGTAGTGGTGGTGGGTTGGGCGTGGCAGTGGTAGTAGTGGTGGTGATGGTTGTGGTGGCAGTGACAGTTGTAGTGGTGTAGATGACAACAGCAACGTTGAGGAGAAGGAGGAGGGTAGATAGATTTGGTGGTGATGATGGCATGCTTGTCTTTGTATTTGTTCACTCACGGCTTGACAACTGGCGTTAGTTTGTTTACATCCTTAGCAGTTGAGCAAAAAGTGACCCATAGAATAAAATAAGTATTAGAGTTGGTTTGATGAACTTAACCATGCACGAGCAACCTTTTTTCTGAGAAGTGGCCCACAAAAGTAAAGGAAAAGTTACGTTCTTCAGTCATACCAACTTATAAGGGCCAGTCTCCCAGTTTCATGGTGTATATATTCCCCACCTGGGCAGGACGCAGATCCATTGCAGGATTACTGATTTTTGCCAGTGGAGTGGACTGGTGCAATGTGAAATAGAATGTTTTGCTCAAGAACACAACACATTGTCTGGTCCAGGAATCGAAACCACAATCATACGGTAATGAGTCCAACACCCTAACCACTAAGCCATGCACCTTCACTTGAAAGGTAAAATTACCTTCTCAAGTCATACCAACTCATAAGGGCTGGTTTCCTGGTTTCATGGCGTATATATTCCCTACCTGGACAGGGCACTGGTCCATCGCAAGATTACTCATTTTTGCCGGCTAAGTGGGACTGGAGCAACGTGAAATGAAGTGTTTTGCTCAAGAACACAACACATCCGGTCCAAGAACCAAAACTACAATCTTACGATCATGAGTTCAAACCCTAACCACTAAGCCACACACCTCCATGAGTGGATCACATAAAACATGATAGTTCATCATCAAGCAGGCAGCAATACTGAAAAAAAATTCAAGGTAATTTTCCATTAGGCATGCCATTCAGGTCTTGCAGGCTACAGTTTGCCTGTGACTGGACTAAACCTTCAAGGCAATACTCCAGCATGGTCACAATCCAATGACAAGAACTAGTAAAAGAGTAAACAATTATAATCAATAATCTATAAACGCCTGTAACGATTAAGTCAGCTGCTGCCAAATGAAGAATACATAATTAATTTTTTACAAGACCCTGCTAATTGCATAGAATTAGGTCTTTATTCATTGCTTTTATCTTTTTTAACTACTCATTGTTTTTATATTATTATTATTAAAATTTTATGCTTTATTTTATCTTATTTTATTTTTTGAAATACATTTTTACTTGATAATATTAAATTGGATTTATTATTAGTGATCCATCTGGCTTCACCCTCATTGTGATTGCTGTTGACAACCTTCTTCATCATCATCATCGTTGTTGTCATCCTTGTCATCATCAACATCACCTCATCCTCACCCTCATCATTGTTGTTACTATCATTGTCACCACCACCACCATTGTTGTCATCGTCATCATTGTCATTGTCATCATCATCATCATCTTTATTATTTATTGGCAGGATCTTGAAATGCTTGAAGAAGTGCAAGTAAATCCAGCACTTGACAAGGACATGGAACAAATAAAAAATTTATTTGGTGAAGAATCCATAACGTACAGGTATGTATATTTCCTTCAAATAACTTGGTCTAATTTTTGTGCAAGTTAAATATTTGCATAGTATTTTTATTCTGTTTTTATACCCATGCTTGCATGCCTGAGTTGATCCTTAAATATTCTAAAATATTTTTACACTTTTTATACCCATTTTTGCATGGTTGGGTTAATTCTTTTGTTAAAAACAATTGTTTTTATACTTAGTTATCTTTCCTACAACTCACAGCTCAACCATGAAGTAGGTGTGAAACTTATCTATAATTAACAATTAAAAACCAGATTCCAAGGGAACTCATTGCAATTTGCTTCAGCAGCAATTGATCTATAATGTCTGTAAATTTGAATACATTTTATGCTTTGCAGTAGCAGAGCAAGGGTTCTCAGCATTCGGCAGCATAGATACTTTTGGTGCATATGACTTAACCCTTTAGCACTGAAAAAAGCCATATCCGGCCTTAATATTCTATCTGTTTTATGTTCGAACTGGCTATATCCAACCTCTCACACCTACCCTACAATGTTATTCTGAAAATAAACAATCATATTGAAATCCTGAAGCTACAAGATAATGCAGGATTAATTCAAAACAGTATGAATAAATAAGCATTATATTTGTTTGAATAGTCTGAATACAGAAGGATAATTAACAAGCATCACACCTTGCTGCTCCCCTTGATGCACCAGAAAGGCATGAAAAAACAAAAGGAATGATCTGAAGAAGGGCTTATCTCAAAAGATTAGAATTTTTATTTCCCAAGATCATACAACATTTTTTTCTCCAAATTAGAGTCTTTGAAGTGTTAGAACTCACACATCCCAACAGGATAGAACAAAAACTGGAACAAGTAACATTATACATGTTGCTCAAGTGGTTCCTGGATTTAAATGATGATATAAGTTTGATAGGAAGAGTTTATTGCCATATTGTAAATAGGTCAAATAACTACCTCAGTATCTAGGTGTCTGTGAATGTCTCATAAACAATTATTTCTCATTGCTTAAGCTGGTGAACTGGCAGAAACAAATGAGCAGAAGCCAACAAGTGAACTGGCACATGGAACAAATGCTTAGCTGCGTTTCTTTGGGCTTTATGTTCTGAGCTGAAATTCCATTGAGGTCAACTTAACCTTTCAGCCAAAAGGCTGAAAGGTTAAGTTGACCTCAATAAAATAAGTACCAACCAAGTATGGGAGTTGATATTATCAACTACTTACTCTCTTCAAAATTACTGGATGTGTGCCAAAATTTGAAAGAATTATTTCCCATTGCTGAGAACATCGGTCAGCAGAAGCTTGTCTAAATTATTAACATTTAGTAAATGTAAAAAACTTAATATTATTAACATTCTATTGATGAATAATCATTTTGATAGTGACAAAGGAACTTTCTATATTAAATATTATGCTTAGATTAGAAATACATGTATTAAGTTTGATTATAACATATTTGTTAGAAATGTTATGATGGCAAAAAATAGGTTCATTAAGACCAGAAAAATAGATCAGTAACAATTGTAGAGATTTGAACAGTGTTTGATCTGATGGATATGCAGTTACAATATGAACTTGTGAGAGTCAAGTCTCATACAAGATATCTCTTGTATCACACTAGACCAAGACACATGAAAATATACTGCTGGCATAGAGATAATAAACAAATAATCACAACAGCACTGAAAGTAAGACAACATTGATGATAATGATGATGATGATGATGACAGCGACGACGATGATGACGACGACAATGATGATGATGATGATGATGTCTGTATTTGCTACAAGAGCATCACTTATACCAAACAAGCACAGGCCAAATATTTCATTGTACAGTAATCACCACTTTAAACATTTGAAAAAGAAGAAAGCTATTAGTTATATCTTGAAATATCTTTCATTTATTTCAGTGTACTTTAATTTTTCATTCTATTTACAGAATATATATATATATAGAGAGAGAGAGAATCAGAAATGCAAACATTATTATTAGAACTAGCAGTGACAACATTACTATTAACACAAACGATTTCCTATTGAGAAAACTATATTCAATGTGATATCATCTTTTTTCAATCAAACACTGGCAACGAAAGCAGGAGTTCTTGATTATATTTCAAAAATTAATTGGTAGTGTATTTTGTTATAAATATACTCTTGAAAAAGTTTGTACAAACAAATAATTAAATAAACAAAAATAAAATAAAATATTTTTAAATAAATTTTTCTGAGAGAATAAATAATGTTTGCTTAATTTCAAATGTTTATATTTCTACACCTTTAAAGTCCCCAAAGAAATTGTTGTGAATCTTGTAAATATAAATGTTTGTTATTTTTAGAGAAACATTTTGAAATTCTATAAAATCAACAATTACAACCTATTTATGCTTTGGTTGTTTTTTTTTTTCTAGATTGTTCACCTATATTGATAATATAGACGTTGAACTCAATATTTATCCAACATTTTTGGAGGTAAGTACTACTTTATATTTCAGTTTATAATTTGTTTGTTTTTCTTTGTTTGTGTGGTTAAAATGGAGATTCAATTTGTGTTAGATTTGGAAAAAATAATTTTAATTTATCATGAGGTTAAGGCATGGCTGTGTGGTTAAGAAGTTTGTTTCATAACCACATGGTTTGGGGTTCAGTGGGACTGAACTATACACCTGCATAGTATAGACCCAGGCTGACCAATGCCTTGTGAGTGAATTTGGTTGACATAAAGCGTGTAGAAACTATTGTATATGTATGAACAAAATTAGAATTCAGCATTCCAACTATGGAGCCCATTGTGACAGAGAAGACTTTGTCAAAACTGTCATCAAGTTAACTCTGACACAGAATGCAAACCACCCAAAATTCGAAACAAGTTTCAGACAGCACGGTTATTTCTTTCACATTATGGGTTCTTTTCTCTGGAAGCACTGAGGGTATGTTTGATTTGATCTGGTTATTATACATCTGTTGTTTGGAACAAAATTGTGCTTGTAACAGTCTATAATGATTAGACTGACTATTATTCACTTTACATGCAGAAATCTATGAAGATTGCTGGGGAAGCAAACCTCAAATATATTAACAAAATATGCATTCTGCATTTAAAATGGGGTTTGCTCTAAAGCTGAGTCACTGCCAGAACTAGAGATGAAGTTTAGGGTGTGGAAGCAAGGTCTAGAATCGAAGAGCCTTAGGGTTAACCTAACAAAAATCAAAGTCTTAGTAAGTCGGAAGGCTGTCAAATCACAAACCCCTTCAGGTAGATGGCCCTACTCAATCTGTAGAAAAGGCATGGGTAGAAACTCCATACGATGTACCCAGTGTAAGTTATGGACACATAAAAGATGCAGCAATATCAAAGGAAGGTTAACCTGGAAGATAATTTTTGTGTGTGGCAGATGCATAGGGGCAATAAACACTGAAGATGTGCAGAAAACAGATTCCATCACATGCCAGGAGGAGAAACTAGAAGTAGTTCATAACTTCCGCTACCTAAACAACCAAGTCTGTAGTGGGGGTGGCTGCTCTGCGAGTATAGTGGCCTGGGCAAAGTTCAAGGAGCTCCTACCTCTGCTGGCAACTAAAGGCCTCTCACTCAAGATGAATGGTAGACTGTATGATGTATGTGTGTGAGGACATTGAAAGAAATAAAACTAGTATGATCCACTGGATATGTAATGTCAGTTTGCATACACGACAGAGAGTTAGCGCCCTAAGAAAAAAGTTGGGCATAAGAAGCATCAAATGTGGTGTGCAAGAGAGACGACTGCGCTAGTATGGTCATGTGTTACATATGGATGAGGACAGCTGTGTGAGGAAGTTCCACTTCCTAACTGTAGAAGAAACCTGTGGAAAAGGTAGAACCAGGAAGACATGGGATGAGGTGGTGAAGCATGACCTTCAATCATTGAGTCTCACAGAGGCAATGACAGGAGACAGACCTTTGGAGATTGCTGTGATTAAGAATACCTGGCAACTAAAGTGAGATTGCAGCCATGCATGTATGACCCAGTTAAGAGTACCCCTGATGCATTGGGTGATATGATATGCTTGAGAAGACCTGTTGAGTCGAGTAAAACCAATATCGTAGCTGTGACCAGTTCCCCCTGACTGGCTTCCATGCCAGTGGCATGTTGAAAGTACCATCCAAACATGGTCGATGCCAGTACCCCCTGACTGGCTCGTGTGCCAATGGCACATAAAAAGCACCCACTGCACTTGGAGTGGTTGGCATTTGGAAGGGCATCCAGCTGTAGAAACATTGCCAGATCAGATAGAATTAACATCCAAGGTTTTTCCTCATTTGTTTATATCCCTGTAACTTAGCAGGTTCAGTAAAAATGATCAATAGAAGTACCAGACTGTGGTTGGCTTGTTTGATTAAACTCATTAAAGCAGTGCCCCAACATGGCTGCAGTTCAATGGCTGAAGCAAGTAAAATATAAAAGACAACTGCTTTCAAACCTTCAGCTTCTCTACCTTGATCATAAATTCACATTTATACCATTATGTTATTAAATGTCTAAATAACAATCTGAAAAAGCTAGGATTTGGAGGCAAAGAAAGAAAACAGCTTTATGCACACTTTACAGATACACTATGTAAGTGGAACAGTAAAAATATGCAAGACTTTTCTAACATTTAATATGTTACAATTATCATTGTTGCTAACCAAATTCTAGTGATGGAGCTTTATCTTTTACTTGTTTCAGTCATTAGACTGTGGCCATGCTGGGGCACCACCTTGAAGGGTTTTAGTGGAATGAACCATCCCCAATACTTATTTTCTTTTAACTGATACTTATTCTAGTGATCTCTAGTGAACTGCTAAATTAGAGAAACATAAACACACCAAAACCAGTTGTCAAGCAGTAGTGTGGGACAAACACATACACACACATGTATGTATATATATATATATATATATATATATATATATATATAGGACTGGCTTCTTTAAGTTTCCAACTGCCAAATCCACTCACAAGGCTTTGGTCAACCTGAGGCTATAGTAGAAGACATCTGTTCAAGGTGCCATGCAGTGGGACTGAACCCAGAACCATATGATTGGGAAGCGAGCTTCTTACCACACAGCCACACCTGTGCCTTATGTACTTTATTTTGGTGTCAACCAGTGTGTTGAGTGGCATCCCTTTATGTCAAAACTTCTAACATAGCCCATTCAATAGGGATCAGCTTTATAAATACGAGTGGTAAGGATTAATATGATTGACTAAGAAGACTTTTGGAAATGATGCTCCACTATGGCTGCAGTCCAATGACTGAAATGAGTAGAGAAATTATGTTTAACACATATCAAAGCATGTAGACTATTTAATGTTTAAAACTAAAAGATAGTCTATGCTTACATTTTACTTCAATCTTCATGGAGCCTGGTGTAGCCATCTGGTTTCACCAGTCCTCAGTCAAATCGTCCAACCCATGCTAGCATGGAAAGCGGACGTTAAACGACGACAACGTATATATATATATATGTAATCTCTACAGATATTATACTGAAATTATAAATTTGTATGAGATATACAAATAGTAAAGTTCCACTTGCCCTGGGAAATTGAGGAATCTGATGTTTTGATCAGGAGGTTGTCTGTTCCTACTATTGTCTTTTTCAACTGCCGGGGTTTGAAGTAGTACTGAACATAGATAAGAGAAGGATGAGGAGAGGGTGTGTTAACATGCCAGGAGGGTCTAGGTGTTTATTTAAAAAAAATATCATAAATCAGTGAGGAAGGGGCTGTAATTGCAATAACTTGTAAACAGTGGGTCAGTGGGGAGAGTGATAAAGTACAATGTATATGTGCATGTGTGAGATGGACTGGAGGCGAGGTAGTGATGAGTTAAACAAAGACTGCTAGTGATATTGCGGTGAAGATATATCTATACATAAGTGTGTGTGTGTGTGTAATTATCATTGTTAATAAAAATCACCAGAAGTTACAATGACTGAAGGGTCAAGAGTCTTGTGCATTGGCACTTGTTTTGAATTCCGTTTTCCTGTTTGCATTACCCCCCCCCACACACACACACACACAGGGTGTGTAAGATATCTGAGGACAGATTTATGTTTATAAAAAAACAGATATATAATAACAGATAAAAACTTAATTATCAAAACATGCAATGAGGATGAAAAAAAACCTTTTCTATAATGTTATTCAATAAAGCCACCTTCAGCTTCAACAACTGCTTCTATATGAGACCTAAATCATCTACATGCTCAAATCAAGTGGTCCTGGTTCATTTTGGACATTACTCTGACTGTGGCAGCTTTCAAAGAATCTTTGGTGTTATGGGCGTGTTCATTGACCTCTCTCTCTCTCTCTCAACAATGCTCCACATGTAATAGTCCAATGGATTGAGATCTGGGAAACTAGGAGGCCAGATGTTAGGGGTTATGTGATCATGAAAATTTTCACCCATTCATTCCTGTGTTACTAGAGCAATGTGTGATAGTGCAAAGTCTTACTGAAACACATATAGCCTTCCATTGCATACTCTGTCTATCCAGGGCTTAACAATTATTTCCAGGACCTCAATGTTGGTAGCAGAGTTAACTCTAAAGCCTTTGAATAATGTGTGTCCGTGCGTGCATGCATGTTTGTGTGTGTGTGTGTGTGTGTTAGGAGAGGAAAGCAATGAGCAAGGTTACAATGTTGATAGAGTTCTGCTGTCAGTGTACAGTGGGAAAAGGAGAAAAGGATGAATTAAATATAACCAGAGTATGCAAGGAAGAAAAAAGACAGATATATCTTGCTTTATATATATTTTTTTGGCAAGAGAGAAAACACAAGATGGGAGGGGATTAAGGAAGTAAGTAGGGGACAGGCTTATAATAAAACTGACCAGCCAATAATAATTAAGAAAGTGAGTTTTTTTGTTACTTGTACTGTTTTCTTGAAACGTTCAACCTATCTCTAAAATTTATCTTTGGACATATATACATTGAACATACATTGGTATACTGATTATTTAAATTACAATGTCTCCCTACAAATCAGTTGTATGTGAACCCACTTGTCTCCACAGAATGTAATTTAGTGTAATTAATATAAAAATATTTAGATGTAAATAATATACAAAGCATACGGATGTATATGTGAGTATATTATGTGTGTGTGTTCATGCATGTGTGTGTGTGCATGCATGTATGCGTGTGTGTATGTATATATATATATATATGTATAGTGAGAGATGGAGGGATAAGGGATAATATACATACATATATATATACACATACATACATGCACATACATATTTTAGGTTAGCAATTCCAATTACTTTCATACATTGATTCCAAAATAATCTTTATTAATAATGGTTATTTTGAAATCGATGAAGTAGTGTAATTGTTTCAGTAGTAAGTTTCTTGACTTACTATTTTATAGAGTATTGATCTGTAATCAATAAAGGGACAGGGCATGTACCAATTTCTTTTAATAGCATAGGAATATATAAATAATTATTGGAAATGTCTTCACAAACACTATAAAGTGAAATTATTATTATTATCACCATCATCGCCCATCATCGTCATCATCATCATCATCATCATTCAGTAGTTTTATTTTTATCATGTGCTTTCACTGCACTACCAAGCTCAGCTCTGTGCGCCTTGGGTATGTACTGTGGGGTTTTTTTTTTGTGTTGTTATTGTCACTATATTGAAAGTGATATATGTAGGATGTGTGCAGTGCTATTTTCTGTATGTTATATATATTTGTAAGTCCTGGTGTTTTGGTCATGTATATATCAGTAAGTTTCTTAATCATACCTAGTGCACCTATTAATTATAGGGACTGTTTCTGTTTTTAAGCTCCACATTTGGTTTATCTCTATTTCCAGATCTTTGTATTTTGAGAATTTCTTGCCATCATTTTATCATGGCATTTTATAGTTCCAGTTTTAGCTTAGATTTTAGTTGCTCCACAGCCATTATTGTTTTTGTTTTTTCTTCATAGTTGTCAGGTATTATGACCTCTTTCTTGTATTTTTTGGCTTTCTTGAAGACAGCAAATACTTTTTTGTTTTGCTCATGCTTTGTGGCTATTTGTACCAGTTTTCTTTGGTTCTGAGTTAGATATTTCTGTAATCCTATGGTAGATATTTTTTAGTAGTTTTCTAGTTGTATAAGGCCTTTTCCACCTTCATTTCATTGTATGGTATATATATAACCCTTCAATGTCAGATTTTAGGTGATGTATTTTAAATTTCGTCATTATTTTTCTTGTTTTCCGGTCTAGCTTAGTTAGTTCATCTAATGACCAATTGAGAATATTGTAACTGTAACTTATAACTGGGACATACTTATTATCTTGTTTTTCACATTGAGCTCTGTTGTAAGCATTAAGCTAATTTACTTCCTCGTCTTCTCTTTCAGTCATCTGCATTGTACCGTATCTAGTTCATTGATTCCTAAGTATATGTAAATCTGGGTTTGGTCTAATTCTCTTATTTCATTTTCTTTATCTAGTGTGATATTGTTACTCTTAACTAGGTTTCCTCTTTTCAAGGCTGCTTTCGCACATTTTTCTAAGCCAATTTTCATATCTATTTCTTTGGTAAATCCATGTACTAATATTTCCAGTTGTTTATCATTTGCAGCATACAATTTTAGATCATCCATATACAAGAGATGGTTGATTATTTTACCAGAACAGTTGTGTCCACATCCAGTTCTGTTTAGCATGTCAGTTAGAGGTTTCAGTGTCAGAGAGAAAAGGAGTAGAGAGTGTGAGTCTCCTTGGAATATTCCTCTTCTAATGGGGATGGCTTTTTTTTTTTTATGATTCCCTCTTTTGTCTCGAGCTGCAGAACTGTTTGCCACTTATTCATGGCCTGTTTTATATATTTTATTAATTGATGGCATGTTTTATATATTATCATCATCATCATCATCATCATCATCATTATTATTATTATTATTATTATTATTATTATTATTGTTGTTGTTGTTGTTGTTGTTGTTGTTGTTATTATTGATTTGACTTAGGTTCAGTCTTATTTTTGATAGGATTTATATGGGTTGCGAGTTACTACCTATAACTTTAGGTATCCACAAGCTTTCAATAGTCTTTCTGTTTCCTCCTCAATTTTTCATATTGTCCCCTATGAATGTCTTCACAGTTGGATGACCTGAGAACTCCATATCTCTTTGTAGCTTAAGTTTTAGCTGTTGGCAGACTGCTTGTATGATATTCACCAACATCTTATCATTCCTGTGTTCCTTGCAATTGGACCCTGTTTCTTCCTCTCATATTGTACCTGTCTTCTAAGTTATATAGCTGATTCATTAGGTTCTAATTAATGATTTGAAGAACTATGGGTGGATCTCATACAGTTCCAATGGTTGGCTTCTCTCCTTACACTTTGTCTTTGGTTTGAGTTTGTGTCCTATAATTTCTGTTATTTTAATTTATTATTATTATTATTATTATTATTATTATTATTATTATTATTATTATTATTATTATTATTATTATTATTATTAAGGTGGCAAACTGGCAAAGTCATTAGCATGTCGGGCAAGATACTTAGCAGCATTTTGTCAATCTCTCCATTGTTAGTTCAAGTTCTGCTGAGGTCGACTTTCATCCTTTTGAGGTAGATAAACTAAGTACTAGTTGAGCACTGGAATTTATGTAATCAACTTAACCCCTCCCTGCTGGGCAAAATTTGAAACCATTGTTGTTGTTGTTGTTGTTGGTGGTGGTGGTGGTGGTGGTGGCGGCGGGGGCGGGGGCGGCGGAGTTTCTACAGCTGGATGCCCTTTCTAAAGCCAACCACTCCGAGAGTGTAATGGGTGCTTTTACATGCCACCGGCACGAGGGCCAGTCAGGCAGTACTGGCAACAGCCATGCTCAAGTAGTGTTTTTTACATGCCACTTGCACAGGCACTGGCAACAACTTCGCTCAAATGTTGTTTCTCACATGCCACCAGCAACGCTGGTAACGATCATGCTTAAATGATGCTTTTTATGTGCCACCGGCATGGGAGCCAGTCAGCGGCCCTGGCAACGATCACACTCGGATGGTGCTCTTAGTACTCCACTAGCACGGATGCCAGTCATGTGGTGCTGTCATCGAATTTGACTTCGATTTCACTTGCCTTAACAGGTCTTCGCAAGCAGAGTTTAGTGTCCAATGAAAGAAAGGTATGAATAAATGGGCTGGTTACACCACTGGCCTAGGCCACAGGTTATGGTCTCACTTGGCTTGCCGGGTCTCACCACATGACCATATTAAACAAAAATATTAAATGCAAATCTTATCTTAACGAACCTTTCATTTAAAATACAATTTAAATGAAGTTTTAGGTTAAACTGAAATTATAAACGTAAAATAAATAACTTTAATATTAATATAAACTAACAAAAAATTAATCTATATAAATTAATTTATATAAATTTTATGTATTATGTTCATGTATTTTAAACGAAAGAGGCGTTAAGATAAGATTTGCATTTAATATTTCTGCTAGTTTATATTATAATAAACATAAAGCTAATTATGGCACGTTTATAATTTTTGTTATGATTAGTATTAAATTTCTTTTTAATAATATTGTTTAACATTTTTCTATCTTAATATAATAAGTATTTTTATATACATTCATTTGTTATTTATTGTTGGTTGATATATGCATTCTTTTTATTATTATTATTATTATTATTGTTGTTGTATTTTGACCTGAAGATTAACTATATTTTTGAATAGAATTGATTTTCGATCGATTTAATCAATTTGAATATATTTTATTTTCTATTTGAAAACTTGGTTATGAAACACGTTTAGTCGTTTTATTATCATTATTCTATGATTTTTATTTTGTATTATATTATATTATACTTATTTATCGTGCATTTACTTATTAATTTTTCTATATGTGACATAAATATATAAATCATTTATATAAAGGGCATTAACTGTGTAGTAATGCCTCACGCTTCGAGGGACTAAATAAGTCAAAAACTACCAAAAAATAAGCAACATATTTACTGAAAGCGAGGGAATGCAGTTTTCAAAATTTATCTCTTAAAAACATTTAACTTAACGGTAAACCACTGGTTTCTCAATCAATTATATATCCATGAAAGAGATTTGAATTTATTCGGTTGCATCTCAGTAACATGTGCTTATACAGAATAATATTCAGTACTGAATATATTCTCTTTCATGGATATATAATTATGAACAGAAGTCATCGTGCTGTGGTGGCTACATCGTGGTATGTTGATTCTTGTTTATTTTTATGCATCTCGACCATACGTGTACTGATGAACAAAAGAATGCAGGTTACTTCACAGTTTTTCTGAGATAAATTTTGAAGAGATAAATTTTGAAAGCTGCATTCCCTTGCTTTCAGTAAATATGTTGCTTATTTTTTGATAGTTTTTGACTTATTTAGTCCCTCGAAGCGTGGGGCATTACTACACAGTTAATGCCCTTTATATAAATGATTTATGTATGTATATATATATATATATATATATATATATATATATATATATATATATATATATATATATATATATATATATATATATATATTTATGTATATATATTTATATATATATATATATATATATATATATATATATTTATGTATATATATTTATGTATATATATATATATATATATATATATATATATATATATATATATATATACATATATATGTATATATATATATTTATGTATATATATATATATATATATATATATTTATGTATATATATATATTTATGTATATATATATATATATATATATATATATATATATATATATATATATATATGTATATATATGTATATATATATATATATATATATATATATATGTATATATATATATATATATATATATATATGTATATATACATATATGCTAGGAGTCACAACCACTCTGAGTTGAGAGTGTCAATGTGTGGCAGGAAAGGAAAAAATACTATTTTGAACTTTGCGTAGTAAAATTCTTAAATAATACAGTTTTCCTGCCTTTGGTGTGACAGCATAGACATGACCAAGTGTTTCTTCTTTGAAAACATTCAAATGGCCCTCAAATTTTTCCTCACTTTCTTCTTTGAAATTCTTTGTTGCTACTGTTCCAAGTGAAATATATGAGTACTTCAGCATAAACCAACGTTTTTGTAAAGTTATCATTGATGTACAGGGAAAAGAATTCTGTCAATGTTGTTCTCATATGTCATTCATTGACAGCCATATGTATCCTCATTATTTCTGAGCAATATTCTTTGTTCATCTGGTAGATGAACTTGCAGTCTCACTATTGCAGGTGCTCTTTCATGAATTGAAAATCCTAAAATGGATGCAACTGTTTTGGATGGGGCAGTGTACCTACCCATTAGATATTGACTAATTTCACTATCATTGTTTTTTTTTTGTTTTTTTTGAACAGCAGCTTGGTCATTTCATTTCAGTGTGTATTTGATGACATACTCAACTGATCTCACTGAGGCAATGATTTCAACATTGCAGTGGTATTTGAATGCTCTTAAAAGAGTTTCATTATAAGGTACAACCAATTTGTTGTTGTTTGTTTTTCCATTCTTGTGAGATTCAACTCCTGCCATTGCAATTGATATCTGTCTATAAAGAGATAGTCTCTCTGGCTGTTTTTCTGCCTTTTGATTAAGATGATAAAGATTAACATTTTATTTTAAATAGAATAGTAATTTTTCCCCTTAAGAAAAAAAAAATCAAGTACCCGTGATTCAAAAAATATCTCATAAAAATATAGGGAGAATTTCTATTTGTCAGTTCATGGCACTCCAAAAGTTATATAAATGATTAAGGGAAGAAAAAAAAATGGATGGATGGCAGTAGCTGCAACAATTGTAAGGAAAGCAAAAAAGAAGTAGCTGCAACAACTCTTTGAAGTGTTGGCATTTTCAGCTTTATTTTGTTTTTTTCTTAAAGGGGGAAATGACTATTTTATTTGTAATCTTTATCATCTTAATCCAATGGCAGGAAAACAGACATATATATATATATATATATACATATATATGTTGTTGGCACTCCGTCGCTTACGACGTCGAGGGTTCCAGTTGATCCGATCAACGGAACAGCCTGCTTGTGAAATTAACGTGCAAGTGGCTGAGCACTCCACAGACATGTGTACCCTTAACGTAGTTCTCGGGGAGATTCAGTGTGACAAGGCTGACCCTTTGAATTACAGGCACAACAGAAACAGGAAGTAAGAGTGAGAGAAAGTTGTGGTGAAAGAGTACAGCAGGGTTCGCCACCATCCCCGACCGGAGCCTCGTGGAGCTTTAGGTGTTTTCGCTCAATAAACACTCACAACGCCCGGTCTGGGAATCAAAACCACGATTCTATGACCACAAGTCCGCTGCCCTAACCAATGGGCCATTGCGCCTCCACACATATACATATATATATACATATATATATATATATATATATATATATATATATATATATATATATATATATATATATATATATATATACACATACTACATATATTTATATGTGTACATATATATATATATATATATATATATATATATATCTACACACATACATATTTAAATACATGCATATGCATATATATATATATATATATATATATATATATATGTATAAAAACTATTAAACTGCACCCCATACACACACACACACACACACACACACATATTTTGATAGATTGATAGATATAGATCTATGTATAAATGAATGCACATACACATGCACAAATATATATAGATAGAGAGAGAAGAAGGGGAGGGAGAGAGAGGAGAGAAATTGAGAGAGGTGCAATCACATAAACATACTCATATGAGCACATATGCACAAAATACACATAGATGCATCTATGCATCTGCATGTGTGTGCTCATGTGTCCATGCATGTATAAATAAATGTGTGTGTGTACCTGAAACTGGAGAGCTGCCAAGTTTCACCAAATCTTATTTCAATTATTTAGCTTCTAATAAATTGAACTAATAAATCAGCTATACTACTTGAATAGAACTGGTTTCTGATTTTCTGGGTTATTTTTTCATAGTATTTTTTTCTCTCTCTCTTTTCTATGGACCAATTCAATAAGCTGCCTGTTATAGCATTCCATTGTGATTGATGTTCTTTCACTGAAACTCTCAATGTCCTTTCTATCCATTATTTCTTCTTTGTCTCCCTTGAAATTTGTCCAGCCATGCTTAATTTTAGACAAATTTCTCAAGACAATCTTTGTCTGTGATGATTTTTATCCGGTCTTCAAGCAACATATGAAAGCTTCCAAGTTAATGTTTCACTGAAAGGAAAATTTATTCATAATTTTCAGTGAACATTTTGTTTGTATTTTCTCTAGTTGTATAATTTCTTAATTCCAATTTTCCACCTAGATTTTCTTTGTTAGCTTGTTTTTCATTTTTTGAAAGATTTTTTTTCTCTCTATTCTTACTTCATTATTATTTATAAAGGAAATTGCACTTCCTTGCAGTAGAAACAAATTCTGTTCCTCTTCATAAGAAGTGAAATATATTCTTACCATTATTTCTTCAGTCTTCAATAGTAGAATATTTTCCTTATTTTTTATCCAATTTAGCGATATCAATATTAGGCAACATTATGAAGATAGATGTATTACTATTTTTCTATTCTTATACTGGGTGTTATTATTGTTGCTATTAAAAGCAATCACATTTCATAGAGTTCTGTTTAGTTAATTTCTTACAAAATTACTAAATGGAAATATATACATATACCTGTATATATGTATGTGCATATGTGAGCACTTGTGTGTGTGTGTGTGTGTGTGTGTGTGTGTGTGTGTGTGTGTGTGTGTGTGTGTGTGTGTGTGTGTGTGTGTGCGTGTGTGTGTGTGTGGTTCTTTTCACCAACAAAGGACTTCAGAATATTTGGATGTCTGCTCCACTACCTAAGGTGGAAAAGTGGACTCATCCTTGGACAATTTTTAGTGTACATATATACATGTCTGCAAAAATCTATTTTCTTTGTTTGTGATTCAACATGACCAACTTTCTGAAAGACGGAAAAGGTGCTACTCACCATCACTGTAGCAGTGAATATGCCCTTTACACTAAATTTTTGCAAGCATAAAACTTTAAAAAGGAAAGGAAATCAGAAAAGAATGGCAAATAAACTAACAGACACAGTTATAAACACAAACAATTACATTTCCAGAAACACAAAATAACATGTTAAATTGCAATAACAAATAATAACAGAAACTCATTTTTGCCAGAGTTGTGAAAAGAGGTGATTGACATAAGTCAATTTTGAGCAAAATAAAATGTGTAAAAGACTTATGTTACAATAGGGAGTGCTTCTTTGCCTGATGAGTCTACCAAAGGAAGGGCAAGGAGAAAAGTGAAATACTCATGTTTTTCAATACATGGAAGGTTCTTTTAACTGAAGCATGGCATATAGAAGTGTTTGGCTCACTTGCTTATTCCCAGGAGGGTGCTGCAGTGCATGGGCTTGAGAAACATAAGTGTCACAACCAGAGAGATTAACCTCAACTTAGACCTATGGCTCAGTATCATCTTTGCAGTTCAATCTGGTCAGACTGCGAGCACAAAGGTGATATATATATAGCAATGTAGTCAGGTGAGACTGACACAGACATCTGAGCACTGGTGCTCCAAAAGATCATAAAGCTACACTGAAGTTATATTTCAGAGTGAGATTCAAAGGGAGGTTAATCATCAGAGTATTGGTGTAAAGTAAGAAAGTCCACTTACTACATGTGTAGGAACCTGGACTATATTAAAGTCTACTGCCCAGAAAGAAAAAACATGAGAAGAGTGGTGAGAGATAGCAATGTCTGACAATGGCAGTTACTGTTGTTAGAGCTAGCATGCCACCACCAATGAAAGCTTCAAGGATAGAGAGAGAGACAAATGGAATCATCTCATCCTCAGTGCCACCATCACCAGCAACAGCAGCAGAAGCAGACAAATTAGGTTATCAAAGCATCTCCTCATCTAAGAGAGAGTTTGCCAGAGGTTCCAAGTAGCAGTTCCATCCCATTGTCTTGCAATCATGATATGGAACCTAGAAAAAGATTGGAAAACTGTTAAAGACAGCAAGAAAAAGGCAGCAGGCATTACCTTACTCAATACATTTCTTTCTTTTAATCAATGTTACTAACCTTATAATACCTCCACCAAAGTAATCAATCATAAAAAGAAAAACACACAATTTTTCTATGCGTCTTCTTTCTTTTTACACATTGAAAGAAATTACATGATACTTCCTTAAGTTTTCTTACTGGTTTTTGAAGAGGTTTTGTTATTTGTTGGGACATGCCCTTAACAAAAATCAGTCCTTTCTATTTGGAATTACTTTGAATCTAGCTTTTTTCCATGGTGGTAGTTTTTCCTATATTGCATTCAAAACTTCTGGTATCACTCTATCCATTCAAATTTTATGTGATACCCAATTTCAATATATTAGTCATTTTTCAGTTAATTCTATTGCTTTGTGCTTTGCTTTGTTAGTTAACTTAATCATTTTCTTTCAGATAAACAAAACTATTTGCCACTGTTGCTGCTACTACTACTACTACTACTACTACTACAACAATTAGTAGTAGTTTGAGCACTGGAGATAATACGGATAATAAAAAATCCAGTGTAGATGTCTTATGCTGACTAGTTTAGTTCCATGATGTCTTTCTTCCTTATATTAAGGATGTTTCTCTTAACTACAAAGCGTATATCATGGAAACTGACATTGTACTTAATTTTAAAATAGTCACTTTTTGGTCTTGAAGCAGAATTGGTCCCAAGCATTCCACTGTTGATATTTAATTGTATTTGCCTAAAGTATATAATTGGTATACAATGATGGAGGAGTATGAGAAGAAATAAGAGGTGGGAGAAAAAGAAGAGTTGTGAAGTATGCTTTTGTTGGAACAATTGTCAAATGCTATTATGAGATGATGAAATAAGCAGTTAAGGTTTTCAATTATCAAATAAACTTGCAGTTAAATAATTCATAATTATACACATTATAAGTACGAGTCTTTCAACTTCTTTTTATTTCAGTTTTTTTTCTACCCAAATTGCTTATTGCACAACAAGCAGCTAATTAAAATGATATCCATTATGTTGCACCCCTATATTTTATTTATTGTATCTCTTTTATTTTAGTAATATATGCATTTGAAAATCTCTTTAAACAATGAGAAATTCACAATAATGCATCACATATCACCAAGATTCCATTATTTGGAAAGTTCACTGTAGGCAGTAAAGTTTCAATGAATGTAACTTAACAACAATAGACAAGCATTCAATTTTTAATTAAATAAATGTATTGAAGTGATGTCTGAAATGTAGCTTAAATATTGATGGAAATATGTTATTTTATTCCTGCAAATATTTCAACTACAGTACTATGGCTCCAAAGTAAATGTTCAATGAATCCCAACAAATGAGAACATAGTACAGTTATGATAAATGACATTTCACAATGTAATATGAAGTAATAATTTAAGCAGGGCTGTGTATCTTGTTATCATGAGCATATGTGTGTAACAATGTGTGTGTATGTGAGAACATTTTTGCCAAAGCATGTAGATATGAAAATGTAAGTGTACTATTTTGTATGTATATAAGAACATGCTCTCATAGAGTGTATGTATGTATCCAAATGTAAATGCTTATGGGACAAATCCTTTTGGTGAATATGAACAGCTTGTTGTTATCACAAGCTGTCTGACAGTTGTGACTTGGTTGCCATAGTGGCGACAATGATGGCTCCTACCTGCCCTAAGCTGGGTAGGTAGCATCTATTGCTGTCTCAGATAATGCTTTTCTTTCTTTACTGCCAGGCACAAAGTGAAGTGACTGAAGAAGTGAAGTTTAATGAATTATCTCTGTCTTTGTACATTCTAATTTTATAATTACTCATCAAAAAGTAACTCATGAAATGGAATGGCAATCAACTCAAGTAATTGGTTGAATTTGAAACAACAAAAAATCTTCTGTTACCAAGGCAAAAAATTGATAAGTGCAAAAATGTATTCTCAATTTTTTTCAATGGAAATTTTACTAGACCCTACTCTCATGAATCATGATAAGAATTTTGATCAGAGAACCACAGGTTCAGGTTTCAAATTTGGTCAGAATTCCTGTTATGTTACAAGTCACTATAAATCCAAAGGAAATTTTATTTCTCATCTATTTAAGTAGGTTAGTCATACATCCATATTTTCCAGGTCATGTCCTGAATTCAGATGTCAAAATTTGTGTCCAGGAAGAATTTTCAAAATTTTCCCAAAATTTGGCATTTCAGCTTTCATCACTTAAAAAATTGTGTGTGTGTGTCACTCAATACAATCTCTAAATTATTTGGCATTAGGATGGGCATCTAACTGTAGAAATCATGCCAAAGATAATACTGGAGCTTGATGCAGCCTTGCAGTTCACAAGTTCTCTGTCAAACCATCCTACCCATACCAGTATGAAAAGTGGACATTAGATGGTGATGATGATGATAATGATATCCCTCTCTTTCTCTCTCTCTCTGTATGTGTATATATATATATATATATATATATATATATATATATATATATACATACATACACACCAAGTCCCCCAAAATCTGTTGTCTGTAATGAGAAAGAGACATATCTATATTATCGTTGTCATCATCATCATCATCATCATCAAGTAATGTTTGTCTTCCATGCTGGCATGGGTTGGACAGTTTCACAGGAGCTGGTGAGCCAGAGGACTGCATCAAACTCCACTGTCTGCTTTGGTATAGTTTTTTTTTTATGGCTGGATCTCCTTCCTAATGCTAATCACTTCATAGAGTGGGGTGGGTGCTTTTTACACGGTACCAGCACCAGTACCTATACAATATATATTTGTGTGTGTGTATGTATATATATATATATATATATATATATATACTCTTTTACTTGTTTCAGTCATTTGACTGTGGCCATGCTGGAGCACCACCTTTAGTCGAGGAAATCGACCCCAGGATTTATTCTTTGTAAGCCTAGTACTTATTCTATCGGTCTCTTTTTGCTGAACCGCTAAGTTACAGGGACGTAAACACACCAGCATCGCTTGTCAAGCGATGGTGGGGGGACAAACCCAGACACACAAACACACATACATATATATATATACATATATACGACGGGCTTCTTTCAGTTTCCGTCTACCAAATCCACTCACAAGGCTTTGGTTGGCCCGAGGCTATAGTAGAAGACACTTGCCCAAGGTGCCACGCAGTGGGACTGAACCCGGAACCATGTGGTTGGTAAGCAAGCTACTTACCACACAGCCACTGACGAATTCTTTCACAAGAATTTATCAAGTAGCTAGCGTGAAAAAACCTCATAAGGGAAAAAATCCATCATTTATTCCCGAAATATATATTTATATTTATATAAGGGCATTACTATACAATAATGCCTCATACTATGAGGGACTCTAAGGTCAGACTACCATAAAAAGCACATTTTTACCAAAACGCGAGGAAATGCAACACTCAAAGCCAACCCCTTAAAAACAGACTAAATTATAGATCATGATTTTGTAGTTATTGTAGTATTATACAACCTCTACTTGTCAGTATAATATGGTCAAGAAAAATAGAAGTAAACAGAGAATCAACATACCAAACGAACATTGTGTATCCAATATAGTATATAGAAGACTGTTCATCGCTATTTCCCTAGCGTTCGGTAAAAATGTGCTTTTTATGGTAGTCTGACCTTAGGTCCCTCATAGCGTGAGGCATTATTGTATAGTAATGCCCTTTTATATATCATCATCATCATCATCATCATCGTTTAACGTCCGCTTTCCATGCTAGCATGGGTTGGACGATTTGACTGAGGACTGGTGAAACCGGATGGCAACACCAGGCTCCAATCTAATTTGGCAGAGTTTCTACAGCTGGATGCCCTTCCTAACGCCAACCACTCAGAGAGTGTAGTGGGTGCTTTTACGTGTCACCCGCACGAAAACGGCCACGCTCGAAATGGTGTCTTTTATGTGCCACCCGCACAAGCCAGTCCAGGGGCACTGGCAACGATCTCACTCGAAAATCCTACGGGAGCCAGTCAGGCGGTACTGGCAACGGCCACGCTCAAAATGGTGCATCTCATGTGCCACCCGCACAAGAGCCAGTCCAGGGGCACTGGCAACGATCTTACTTGGCTTGCCGGGTCTTCTCACGCACAGCACATTTCCAAAGGTCTCGGTCAGTAGTCATCGCCTCGGTGAGGCCCAATGTACGAAGGTCTTGCCTCACCACCTCAGCCCAGGTCTTCCTGGGCCTACCTCTTCCACGGGTTCCCTCAACTGTTACGGTGTGGCACTTTTTCATGCAGCTATCCTCATCCATTCTCACCACATGTCCATACCAGCGCAATCGTCTCTCTTGCACACCACAACTGATGCTTCTAATGTTCAGCTTTTCTCTCAAGATACTTACACTCTGATGGGTATTCACATTGACATTACACATCCAACGGAGCATACTGGCTTCATTCCTTGCGAGCTTATGTATGTCCTCAGCAGTTACAGCCCATGTTTCACTGCCATGTAGCATGGCTGTTCGTACGCATGCGTCATACAGTCTGCCTTTTACTCTGAGTGAGAGTCCCTTTGTCGCCAGCAGGGGTAAGAGCTCTCTAAACTTTGCCCAGGCTATTTTTATTCTAGCAGCTACACTTTCAGCGCACCCACCCCCACTACTAACTTGGTCTCCCAGATAGCGGAAGCTATCGACTACCTCTAGTTTTTCACCCTGGAATGAGATAGAAGTTGTTTCCTGTTTGTTTACAGTCTTTATTGCACCTGAACATCTGCCACAAACACACATACACAGCGTGACCCAAAAGTCACTGAGGGGTTTTAATAACTCCCTTATTTTTATAAATAGGTGTATGGAATTTTAATTTATTATAGAGGAGATAATGGAGATCAATTTGCATTAGTCTTTTTTCATCATACCCCTGCATTACATATGAAAAGTGACATCTTTTAAATGGCGTCCATTGTCAGCTTCACACATCCATGTCCTTTGCAAAATATATTACATGATAGCTATAAGGGTTTCAGGGTCCAGTTCCATGATTTCTCTAGTGGCATTCTCTTTCAATTGCTCCAGGGTTTCTGGTTTGTTGACATAAACCCTCTCCTTGAGGTACCCCCACAAGAAAAAGTCCGGGCAGGTTAAGTTGGGGAATGCAATGACCAGTTGACATCAGCAAGAGATAATTCTTTCTTGAAAACATTGCTTCAGCAACTGTATTGTCTCTCTTACAGTATGAACAGTTGCCTCATCTTGCTGGAACCACATATCAGACCTATTTTGAATGGTCAAGCACAAAATGTTCTCGATCATGGACCTGTACCGCTCACCAGTCACAGTGACAGCATTCCCACCATCATCCTCAAAGAAATAAGGCCCAATTATCTCATCTGCCATAATTGCGCACCATACTGTACACTTTATGAGGTGCAATTCTTTTTCATGTACTTCTCTCAGATTCTCAGAACCCCAACACTGGAAATTTTATCTTTGATGAGCCCATTCAAATGAAAGTGAGCTTCATCAGACATGATGAATTTTTGTATAAAACTTGGGTCATTTCATGCCACTTCCTGGATTATGACTGCATATTGGAGCCTGTGTTCATAGTCCTGGGGCTTCAACTGATGAATCATCTGTACCTTGTATGGAAAAAGATTAAAGCTGTCGAGAACTCTTTGCAGCAAAGTTTGTGAAATCCAAAGTTTTCTGAACCACTTTTGAGTCAATGTGCACAGATTCTGTTCAACACTTTCTTGCACTCATTCCCTTGTCTCATTGGTTGTGACAGTGACTTTTGGACCATTCTGTATGTATGTATGTGTATATATATATATATATATATATATATATATATATATATAAAGTGTAGTATATTGCCACTTAAGTGTGGCTGACCCCTAGGGGTGGATGTTACTGTTGCTTTTAGCCCCAGGAGGACATCTCCTCCAGCTGGCTTATCGACACAGTAGTGTGTCGATAAGCCAGCTGGAGGAGATGTCCTCCTGGGGCTAAAAGCAATAGTAACATCCACCCCTAGGGGTCTGTGTCGATAAGCCAGCTGGAGGAGATGTCCTCCTGGGGCTAAAAGCAACAGTAACATCCACCCCTAGGGGTCAGCCACACTTAAGTGGCAATATACTACACTTTATCGTGCAGTTACTGTTAATACTTCATTTAGAGAATTAACATTGCTTATATATATATATATATTAGGTTGTCAAATTTGTAGTAAGGTATATGGTAAACTTTGACAGCTGTTCATTTTGCACCATTATTATATTTTGACAATCATTATTTTTTGTCAGAAAGCTGACACATCTATTTCTTTATTCTAACTCATTTTGCACTTTATAAAGTATTTATAAATCATTTTTTGCTATTTTTGTTTATAACTGGATAAGTCAGAAATTCATACAGTTTTGAAACATGAATTCTTTCTTGGAAATACAGCATCACAGACAGCTCAGAATATTAATTGAGTATTTCATTCTAATGTTATTACATAGCAGACAGTATCAAATTGGTTTGCAAAATTTCATTCTGTTAACTTTGACCTCACAAATGAGCAATACTGTTGACCAGAAACAAAGGAGGATAATGACGAACTGAAAGCCACCGTCGAATCAGATCTATCTGAAAGTGCCTGTGAATTATCGTTGTTGTTTGGTGTTAGCAAGCAAACAATATTGACTCACCTAGTTCAAATCGGTAAAGTGAAAAAGTTGGATAAGTGGGTTCCACATGAACTCAATGAAAATCAGAAACAGCAACATTTGGAAGCCTGCATTATGCTACTTTCTTGTCACAAAAATGAATCATTTTTTAAAAATCAAATTGTAACATGTGATGAGTCCAAAAAGCAAAATCCATCAAAAGAAGCTGATGGTGTGTGTTTGGTAGTCTGGCACAGGTGTGATCCATTATGATTTCATTAAACCTGGCTCATCAATCACGGCCAAAGTATACTGCAGCCAACTGGACCAAATGATGCAGAAACTTACCAAAAAAAAAACAGCCTACATTAGTCAACAGATCCACTCCTATTTTATTGCAAGACAACGCCAGACCACACATTGCAAAAATGACATTGGCGAAACGACAGGAGTTGGAGTTGGTAGTTCTCCATCATCCACCATACTCACCTGATCTTGCCCTCACTAACAACTACCACTTCTTCCAGAATTTGAATATTTGGATAACTTTTTGATAGGAAAAAAATTTAATTCTGCCGATGCTGTAAATCAGACCTTCTAAGATTTTATTGACTCTAGATTGCCAGGCTTTTACAGTTCTGGGCTGGACAAGATACCACTGAAATGGCAAAAGTTTATTGACAATATGGGTGCATACTTTGATGAATAAAATTATTCCTTGTATTTATAAAACATTATCAAACTTTTTTTTCTTTTCTACAAATTTCCTACTCGACGGCCTAATATCTATATACACATACACACGCTTTTATATAACACCAAAGGCCCAAAGTATGTGTTGGGCAGGATCAGAAAGGGTCATAGTAACTATCAGTGGGGGTTTCCTGGATTTTGACTATTTCTATACAGCAACCCTACACTTAATGTTACAGAACCAGGAAGTAATTATTGATTTTACAAGCCCTTGGGGATCTTGAAGATATTTTTTGTTTTGATGTATCAGTTACCTCATAATGAAGGTCTTTCATCAAAGAATTACAGAACTACTCATTAACTTAACCTTTCATTACATTTTTATTTCAGAAAACCGTTGCCGAAGCTTGGAACATGAGCCGTCAAGAACCTTTAGTTGTTCGTTTAAATGTTTCTTTGAGTTCTTATCTGGATAACCCAGGTATGGAATTTCTTCAGTGCTATTTCTCCTTTTTAATATTATTGCATAGATTGCATTAATTACATTTATAAATAAATTTAACTATTCCACTGTAAATCAAGAATCCTCTGGTGATTATGATACTGCAACTAATGAAGATTATAAGGATAAGAAGGGTAGTAGTAATAGTGGTGATAGTGGTGGTGGGGTTAATGGTGGTTGTGACAATTCTATATAAACCCTTTAGCATTCAGATTATTCTATCAAATGCAATGCTTATTTATTCACATTACTTTCTATTAATCATGCATTATCTTAAAGCTTCAAATTTTTGGTGATGTGATTTTTAGTTTTAGAATAACAATGTAGGATAAGTGTATGAAACCAGATCTGGTTAGTTTAAACATAAAACAAGTTGGGTATCTGAGCCAGATTTGACCAGTTTAAATGCTAAAGGGTTAATATAGCCATTATAGAGTTAAATTTTACTTGTTTGCCTGTTTGAAATTCTTTTTAATTATAACTTAGATTATTAGCTGTTTTATGCTTTATTTTTGCAGAGATTCCAAAAGTTGAAGTATTCCAGCCGTCCAAGAAAGATCAGCCTTGGGGTATTGGTTGCCAAATCAAAAAGTATGTGGAACACTAAATAAAAAAAATATTGTTCTGTTACTATGTTATCATGTTTCATTCTTTTCCATAGCAAAATTTCCTTTTCTAAATGAACTCCCATTTCCAGATGATTAATATTTTCTGGATGGTGAATTGGAAGAGTACTAAAATTAAGTTCCCTGAGAAGTACTGCCTCAAGTCCTAAGACTTATAAAGGCTGGTTACCTGGTTTCCATAGTGTATAAATGACCAAGATCACCTGAACGGATGCCAGTCTGTTGCTGAGTGGATTGGAGCAATGTGAAATGAAGGGTCAAGCTCAAGATCACAACATGCTGCCCAGTCTAAGAACCAAAACCTTGATTTTATGATCATGAGTGCAACATCCTAACAAATAAGCTATACATGTTCACAGTTGAGCACTGTGGTCAATAAAATAAGTACCAGCTGAATACTGGGAATCAATCTAATGGATTATACTCACCTCCACCAAATTTGTACCTCTTTAGAAATCAATATTTACCTCCGCCAAGGAAGGAGGTTATGTTTTCATCGGTGTTGATTTGTCTGTCTGTGCACAAAATAACTAAAAACGTTGTGAACGGTATTTGATGAAACTTGCAGGAAAAGTTGGTAATGACACAAGGAACAGATGATGAAATTTTGGTAGTGATCTAGAAATTTTTATGGATTCTTGAAGGATTTTTCATTTGTTATATTTACTTTACATGAAGTATTAGTTACGTTCTTTGATTATCTCCCTTGAAAACACGTTCATCGTTTCCACGTTACTTATAGTGGTGTTGCTGTTTCCAAAGTTTATTTTCATTTCTCTGTTATTTTTACTGCTTTTACAGTCTAAGTTCAAATTCCACCAGGTCAACTTGCCTTTCATCCTTTTGGTGTTGATAAAATAAGTATCAGTTGAACACTGGAATCAATGTAATCGACTTTCCCCTTCTCTGAAAATTTCTGGCCTTGTGCTAAAATTTGAAACCAATATTTTCTAATCTTACAAATTTTCTTTTTCTTTTTATCATTTAGTCAGGCGGAGGACAGTGTCCATGACTCTCTACTGAGCCTTTGAGGCTGGTGGGAGGGAGGAAGGTATTTTTAAACTGGAGACCCAGCCTGAAGGCTTGCAACAAATTTGGCACCTGTTAAAGGCACCCACAGACCAGTTGGTGTCATTAAACCAACAATGGATTAAGTCTCCTGCCCAAGTAGGCCACAGTGGGATTTGAACTTACAATCAGATGTGTTAGAACCAATATTACAAGGCATCCTATCCAGCTCTCTAACATTTCTTCCAGTTTACCATCCTTGATTGGTACTTTATTTATCAACTGTGGAAGAACAGAAAGCAAAATTGACTTCATGGAATTTGAACTCAAAAAAACAAAGTGGCTGAATAATCACCACAAAGCAATTTCATCCAGTGCTCTAATCACTCTGCCAGCTTGTCAAGAAATAATGTAACTTTTACTGGAGATAATATTTTATTTATTGATGTTGGTACAAAGACAAGAATTCTGGAATTGAGAAATGTCAGTAACAAACTCTTATTATCAGAATGAGACAAATGGGCACAGCTGTTTGGATAATGATACTTTGGCTTGGCTGACTGGGCCTTCAACCTGTTTTATAATCATCCGTCTTCTATACTGGCATGGGTTGGGTGCTTTAGCCAGAGCTGGCAAGGCCAGGAGCCACACCAGATTCCAT
Organism: Octopus bimaculoides; assembly: GCF_046866305.1. Lineage (NCBI taxonomy): Eukaryota > Metazoa > Mollusca > Cephalopoda > Octopoda > Octopodidae > Octopus > Octopus bimaculoides. The sequence goes on from NC_142930.1 coordinate 66,796,399, forward strand.
CCACTTTAAGTGATTGGCATTTCTGTATGCAACTGTCCTCATCCTTTTGCGTCACATGGCCAAATCTGTGAAGCCTTCTTGTTTTTGCACACTGCATCTAATTCCTCTTATGCCTAACTTTTCTCTCAATACATTAGTGCTCTGTCACACATGTGTACCAACATTGCACATCCAGCAGAGCATGCCAGCTTCATTCCTCCAGTCTTTGCATGTCCTCTGCATTCAGGGCCCATGTCTCACTACCACATAGCATTACTGTTCATAGACATGCATGATACAATCTTCCTTTTTACTCAGTGGGAGAGAGACCTTTGGTTGCCAACAGAGGTAAAGACTCTGAATTTTCTCCATCCTTTTCTTATTCTTATTCTTTTGGTAACAGTGTATTTTTGGCACTGGAAGTAAACACACACACACACACACACACACACACACTCACTCACTCACTCAAATACATAAACAGAGACAGAGAATGAGAGAAACATCAAAATGTTTAATAGCGACAGAAGTATTAATACCAAAAGGTAATATTTATCCCCACTTAAAAGCAGACGTTGTGTTAGAACACAGAATACTGCATTATTTACCGTGAGACAACCTCTCATATAGACTTATAATGCATAAAAGCACTCATGTTTAAATCACTGGTGGGCAGTAATTGCCTGCTACAGCTGCCACAACTACCAGGTCACATGATTTCAGCATTCCTTGGCCTTGTCAATTGTAGACTTCTACAGTTAGCCATAACAGTCAATTCACCATCAACGATATATAGAACCTCTGTGTCTGTTTAGGCACTGTTGTCACAAATAGCCAGTGGTCTTATTAAAATGCTTAATGTTACATAAATCCATATGGAATCAACATTAAATAGTTGGTGTCAAAACTGCTGTCAAAATATCTCATGCCCTCAAGTGGTTGCTGTTAAGTTGCTTGTATACCTTGCTTGAGCACAATTCTACTACAGAAGTCTATTGAAAGTTCAGAGGTAAGCTGTATGTCTAGAATCCTGGGATGTGTCATTTTAGTTTGTATTAAGTCCATGCTGTATTCTCTGTCATTCAATGTTCAGTTGTATGGAATGAAGTGTTACTACCAGAAAATATAGCATCTATTTAGATA
>NC_142930.1:66802520-66850040 GCF_046866305.1 Octopus bimaculoides
TCTATCTGTCTATGTAGCAAGAATGGCACGTATAAATGACGAAGCCACCTTGACCATGATTCTATAAAACGTTTTAAAATTTTGTAAACAGAGAGTTACTTACGTTTCTTGCATAAATAAAAGGAATTTTATTTAACAAACTGTGACACTAAGGACTGAGGTTACCGTGGTCTTTTCGTAGGTTTTTCTTTCCACGGATAACCTCCCCATTTATTGGGAATTTTCTGTATTATTTCGTATTTTTTGTAAATACCCCAAACGTTTTGCGATGTATTTTTTTTCATCGTTGTCCCCACTTTTGTTTTTTTTTTCTGCTTTGTTTTCGCCCCCCTCGAAAAGAAAAACTCTACATTTGTATTTTGTCCCCTCTATGTTGAACCCTGTGTGGCTAATAAAGAAACATATCTAGGGTGAGAATTCACAAAAAAAACAACAACAAAAGACGAAGACGGGTGGTGTAGACAACAAACAGATGTATTAGTTTAATGCTTGAGAAGTGAAAAAGTCTTTAACATTTTGAGCCTATGCTCTTCCACAGAAAGGAACACAGAAAGAAACAAGGAGAGAAAATAAAGAATGTGCAGTGCCTAGCGCTGTCTGTCTATCTATCTATCTATCTATCTATCTATCTATCTATCTACAGACATGCACACACACACATGCGCACGCACACACACATACACACACACACAGGGTGTTCAGCTAAGTTTGACAATTTGTATAAAAATGAAAGAAAACATGATATCCTGTCAAAAATAAAAGTATTTTATAAAATCAAAAAATGCCAACTAGATTATGGCTGGGAGATAACAGTTTATTCAAAGTAGGCACTCTTAGCTTCCACTACTGCCACAAGATGGCTCTGGAAACTGGCACATGCATTCCTCACAATGTCCCTGAGAAGAGACACAATGAGGAACACCTCCTTGAATTTGGCTAAAAATTCATACATTTACACAATTCCAAATTTCTTGGATTAAAGAATCGCAATTAATATTCTAAATACAATTTGTTAGGTCACTGCGTCATTTTTTCACTCCAAAAAATTCCTAATAACGAATATAATCCATAAAACTACATGAGTAAACATTTTCTCCCTAATAAAATCTAATTTCCTCTTTCTAATACAAATCCTTTCAACTCCTACTTTCTCTTATGAACCTTTACGAACAATCCAACAACAAATACAAAAAGAAAGGAAGGAGAAACACTGACAGTAAAAGAAAACTATTTCAGTATCAAAACTGAAACAATCACATTTCGATACTGTAACGACAGTTTCACTTTAATGGTTTCATTTTAATACTACATACATACCTCATTCTAATTGGCAGGAATTGTAAGTTATTTCTAACTCGTCCTTCACGATGATAACAACAGAAAAAAAATAGTCACACATCTTTTTCAAATACGATCGACAAACATTTATTCCCTACAAACTGTGAGTTTCTTGGAAAATCTTTTCGTAAATCTTGAGATTAACACCCGCACGATTACCTACCTAACCCTAAAACCCGAACTCTAACACTGTAGTGAAAATCGTGCGGGTGTTAATCTGAAAATTTAACAATCTTTTTTTTAAACGCTTTTACTTACTAACATTTTTTTATTTAGTGTGTGTGTGTGTGTGTGTGTGTGTGTGTGTGTGTGTTGCCCATATATATATACACTTAAGACTTAGTTGTGGGTTGGGAGTTTGATCGGCAGACGTCATTATTATTATTATTATTATTATTATTTTAAATTTTTCCCACAAGGGCGGCTTCGGGAAGGTGGAGAATAGTCGATTATATCGACCCCTGTGTCCAACTGGTACTTATTTTTTAAACCCCGAAAGGATGAAAGGCAAAGTTGACTTAGGTGGAATTTGAACTCAGAACGTAAAGATGGGTACAAACCTCCCGTCGCTACACTGATTCATACAAATAAACACATACATACAGTCTCTTCCAAATACGATCGACAGTCAAACATTTATTCCTTACAAACTGAATTTTCTTAATATCTTTCTTAAAACGCATTTACTTACGACCATATATATATACACACACAGAATGCACATTAATACACACATACATACAAATACCTATCATTGTTTTTTACTTAGTGTGTGTGTGTGTTGCCCATCTTAATATATAATGCTGAAGTTCTGTATCTGTGTGAAGCCTTTTTAAAAGTTTATAGAAATCCACATTTTCTACTTTTTCGCAAAAATTTTTACATCAATGGAATTTTCTCGATGTGAACTTTCCAGTGCAGTAATTACATTTTTTAAATTCCGTTTACTTTGTGTGATTTAAGGGAGATTTAGCTGTTGTTTCTAGCAACTTTTATATTTCTTCCCTTCTACGTGTACCGGTGTTCTTACACATCGATCACGCGCTCAACATATAACATACAGAGTAAGAGTAAAAGAGAGAGAGAGAGAGAGAAAGTGATACATACAAAGTCATAGATTAACTTGCTTTAAGACTATTCTTTCATTCTACCTTTTCACTCTTACTTCGTTATTCTTCCTCTCTCCCATTTAATAGCTTTCTTCTATCCCTCTACCTCTAACATATTTTTCATAACATAGAAATGTAAAAACACACAACTACACATACGTGATCTGTGACAACAACATACACATAAACACATACACACATCAACATTATAGATATAAGATTTAGTTTCTGTGTGTTTCTTATATAAACATGCGCATGCATTGCTATTTTATAACTGTCTTCTGTTCTCCCTTCCTCTCTTTCTCTTTCTTCATTGCTCCCGTTCTCTATTCCTTTCTCCCCCCTCTCTCTTTTCCTCTCTCCCTCTTCTCTCTCGCTCTCTCAAACGCATACACGCGCACATATACACAAGCATTCACTACAAGATAACTCATGTTCGTCAATGTTTTGTAAATATACAAACTACGGAGCTTATGGACAACACATTGCAAATCAGTGAACTTCATTACAAATGTGGGTAATTTTTCAGATTAACACCCGCACAATTTTCACTAGGATGTTAGGGTTACGGTTTTTGGGTCAGGGTTAGGGTTTTAGGGTTACAGTTAGGGTTAGGGTTATGATGAGGGTTAGTGTTATGGTTACAGTTTTAGGGTCAGGGTTAGGGTTTAAGGATTACGGTTACATAATCGTGCCGGTGTTAATCTGAAAAATTACCGAAATGTGAAAACTACCGACCCTGTCAACTGTTATAACTTTTGTTGTTCTCTTTAATATGTACATAGATTATGCCTCCAAACAAGACAACTTTCTGGGGAAAGAAAGCAACCAGTTTAAAAAGACAGCAACAGACTGCATCAATTCAACACATTCCAGAAGCTACTTTGAACATAATGCAAAATGGTGCATCAACATGTACTGCCCAATCTGATACAATTCTGGCAGAACTGTGTAGCAACAGATCACCAGCAATTGCTTCATCAGAAATTGCCGTCCTAGCTCCTGTGAAAAGGAATTACTCTGCTATGTATAATCAGGGCAGCGCAAAAAGTTGTTTTGCACAAGCATTTGTATAGCCAATTAGACGGATAAAATTTACGTACACTTAATAATGTTACGCAAAACAGCCTTCAGACTTTCCCTATTAATTTCATCATCTTTTGAATTATGAACATATTTACATCATAAGAGTTTTTCGTTGTAAGGCTTTCTTTTTTAGACTTATTGTAGATGGCGTAATAAATCACACCTGGACAACGTCGGGTTATACTGCTAGTGTTAAATATAAGAAGATATTACAAATTCCATCCAGTTATTTCAGTGATTCTATCAAAGAGTCTACAAAAACTTTGATTACGCACTCCTCCTCTTATGGGTTTTCTTTTTTTTTCCTTTCTGTCTTTCTTTCTTTATAATCATTTTATTTTTTCTGTCATCTAAAATGAGAGAAAATAGATTTAGCAGTGACTCTTTATGCAGAATTCGTCAAAAATGAAAGTAATTTTAGCAGTATATTTTCATTTTCTGCAACCCCACCTTATTCATGCATAACTAGCCAGTTATAAAGTAGGCTTCAACATTGTACACTGACTTCTCTCTTTATGGACTTCTAATTTTAAATTACTGTCCCAACATTGTATGATGAAGCACATGGAAAAATAGATATGGTTTTTAAGATAAATTTCTCATTTCAGTTATTCTAATTGACAAATAGGTTTTGCAATGTTATAAAAATCCCTATTTTCATAGTCATAAGGAGATAAAGTTCATTATCAAGATATAGTAGTATTTTCTATCCTCATAATATAATCATGTGTGGTCTAAATAATCTATTTTCATCTTGTTATAAGGTTTATTTGTATACTCGCCAACGTATACCAACATTAAATGAATATTGTGTTGTTTGTGATCAAGCCCATTTGTTTCAAAACGGGTCAATGCTACAGGTAAGTGGAACAATCATATTGCTAATATAGAGTTTGTTGAATTAAACTTTAGAAGTTCTCCCCACTTTTGTGGTATTGCTAATATACAGTTTGTTGATTTAAACTCTGGAAGTTTTTTTTCCTTCTTTTGTTCCAAATGAAACCATTGTCCAAACAAATTGTTCCCATATCAAAAATTAACCACACGATTAACTTCTACTCTATTATAGAATATCTGAGCAAAATAATTCTTTCAAATTTTTTAGCACAATGCCAGTAATTTGAGTAGTGAGAAGCAAGTCGATTACCTCAACTCCAGTGCTTGACTGGTACTTTATTTCATCAACCCCAAAAAGATGCCAGGCAAAATTGACTTCAGCAGGATTTGAACTCAGAATGTAAAGAGCCAAAAGAAATGCTGCTAAGTCTTTTGTCTGATGCATTAACTATACTAATAGCTTGCTGCATTATCTGAGCAAAATAACGAAAACAATAAGGAATATTTATTCAATAATAAAATAATTAGTGTTGTACTGTTTCACTTTCTGAAAGATTGTAATGTTTGCTTCCAGTTTTTAAGGATTGTAATTGTAATTTCAAATGCAAGCAAAATATATTTATACGCTTGTATTTAGATAATTGAGCATCATTTGGCTTGAATATCCATTTAAATTAGAAAGGAAATTTAATGTAAAACTAAAGAAATAGAAATAACTTTTCAAAAGATTTTTCCTCCTCAAGAAAATACTCTTAGCATTTTTATCTTACAAAATTTTTTTTTAATCATTTCCAGCCTGCTGTCTGTGCTCGAGAGTTGTGTTCTTTTGCTTTCCAAGACCTTGGTGTAATGAGTACTGCCACCACTGCCATGGATACTGGTGCTGAGGTAAGCCTAGTGTCATGGGAAATGAAATATCTCTACCTTTCTAGACTTGCTTAATATGTTTTATCCTTACCCAAACCTACACCTTCCAATCCAATAAATGCTTTTCCTCTAACCCAGATACTATATTAAGTTAATTTTTGTTGAGGAGAGGGGAGAGTTAAGGAAATAACTACAGTGGTCTCACTTTTATTAATCTTGGAGAAAGGTATCCTCAAGGATTTGTATTTCAAATGCATAAGTATAAAGCGGACTGTTGTGAGGTATCATCTAATATTATGTTGTACAATGTTTGCAAATATATGTATGTATGTTTGTTTGTTTGTGGGGGGAGGGGTATATTAGTATTATGTAATATCATAGTAAAGTATAGATGTCTTAATAATACCTTTTCTTAAAATAATCTGGGAGTTAAAACTCCAAGAAGATTCATTCATACATTCTATGAATTGTTATATAATTTTCACTTATTGCTAGATCTACCCAACCAGTGAAGTCATTCTTTTTCCTTTTTCAAATATCATCATCATCATCATCGTTTAACGTCTGCTTTCCATGCTAGCATGGGTTGGACGATTTGACTGAGGACTGGCAAGCCAGAAGGCTGCACCAGATATATATATATATATATATATATATATATATATATATATAAGTGCCACGTGTGTTGGTATTCTATAGAAAATAAAGGAATTTGATGGCTATTTTCCCCCCATCTTTTAAAGGGTATTTACCTGATTTCCTAAGCTGTTTTCACAGCCTTCCTGCATTCTTAAGAAGTTTGCTTCCCAACCACATAGTTCCAGGTTTAGTCCCACTGTGTGACACTTTGGGCAAGTGTCTTTTATTATAGCCTAAGATCAACCAAAGTCTTGTGAATGGATTTGGTAGATGGAAACTGAAAGAAGCCTGTTGTGTATATATATATATATATATATATATATATATATATATATATATACAAGGGTTGGACAAAATAATGGAAACACCCTAAAATTTCAAACAAATTTATTTTGATATGGGGTAAGACTGCCTTTGGCAGTAATTACAGCTTGAATTCTACCAGGTATGGACTTGTACAAAGTTTGAATTGTTTCCAAAGGAATTTTTGTCCATTCTTCAGCTAAAACAGTCTCCAGTTCTTGTAGTGATGATGGTGGAGGATATCGACTCCTTATTTGTTTTTCTAAAATGCACCATAATGGTCTTGACTATTAATTCTGCAATGAAAGGAAACCATTGGCTCGGTGGATTTCCAAGATATAGCCCCACAAGATCATCACAGATCCTCCTCCATGTTTAACAGTTGGAAGAAGACAGTCTGGGTCAAATGCTTCTTTTGGCTGTCTCCACACATATAGTGTGGTGGTCGGAAATAGGGTAAAGGATGACTCGTCTGAGAAAATAACAACCTTCCACTGCTCTAGGGACCAATTTTGTAGGTTTTTACTCCACTCTAAATGCTTTGCAATGTTTGTTTTTGAAAGTAGTGGTTTTCTGATTGAAGCCCTCCTGTGAAATCCATTGCTATTGTCATTTGAAGTAGCATTCTTACAATTAATTCTAATAACTTCTTACAGGTTGTTGACTTGTTAATATCAATGACAAAAGCTGCCTGCAAATCTAACCGCCGTGATATCATCTTTAACCCTTATCCTACAATCATAGATCCAGAAAAACCCACAGAGTTTGGCCTTCATCCTAAGGTAATGTCATTTTATGTGAATAATATGTGAAAATTTTTGTTTGTTTTCCCTTGAGCATTTTGAATATTCACATTTTTTCTTGAATTTTTTAATATTTATTACTTTATATACACTTTTTATCTAAGTTGTTTCTATATCAATTCCTTGTGTTAGTTTTTTACAAAATGGTTACTAATTTCGGTTATTGCCCTAGATATTTTTGGCTGTATCTCAGGAGGGTCATTATGCCAATAATAAACCCATGCACTGCTTCTATTTCTCTGTTATTATCATCATCATCATCATCATTATCATCATCATCATCATCATCATCATTATTATTATTACACTTCCGGTTGGAAGGCTAGAACATTGGTGGGAGCTTAACAGGTATTTTTATCAAAACTACTGTCTTCATTGATATTATCGTTTAAAAGGGAGCATAAGGCAATAGTCTTTATCCCCAGAAAAAGGAACTAAATAATATTTGGGCCTTGTGCCCAAATATAAGTATTTGCGAAATGTAATATATGTTCGGAAGTGAAAAATGGCATGGAGGGCTGTAACTTTCTAACGCAAAACGAACCAGTTTGTGACAGCAGGAAAAGTCATGGAAATGTAATTTTCGCAGACACAAGTAACAATTTTGAGGACAAAATTGATAACAAATCCAAAAGCACCACAGACTCTATGGACAGTGATAAAATTAACCACAAAGAACAAAGAAGTATTACAACAGAGAAAAGTGATAGAATGGATAACACACAATCTCTCAATCGTTGAACAGACAACAAAAAAATGTAACTGCCAACTTCCCAAACAAAAATAATGTGGAAAATACCATGATAACTAATAACAACACAGAAAATAACAACTCCAACAACACAGAGCAGAGAAGCTTAACAGAAAACAATAACAGAATAAATAATGACAGCAAAAACATCAAAGAGAATACAACCAATACCAACGTCAACACCAGCAACAGAGAGGCGGGTGTATATGGAAGTAACAACAATAGCAGTAACAACATGAATGATTCCACCACCACCACCACCATTAACAGTGAGAGCAGAACAAGTACTTTTGCAGCAGCAGCTGCAAAATACCAACAAAAGTACTATGAGATAGTCATCTCTAACAAAAAAGAGATGTTAGCCCTGGCCCACAAACTCAGAAAAAGAGAAAAAAACCTGGGCAAACCTTGCAATGCCAGCTGAAGTGGAGGTAAAAATTGAGAAGAGAGCAGTGAAGTATAGGTGCATCTCGGTGCTGTTTCGCAGAGCAGAACAACCCTCCCACCTTCAGATGGAGATGGCACTGAGATCAATCAGAGGGGATGTCAAATTCATTCAAAAGGCCTGAAGTTTTGGTACCATCTCAGTCCTTTTTAAAACAGAAGAGCTAGCCATGAAGCGTTTAGTGGGACCCCGTAAAACTAACCAGCTTATGATGTACCCATCCTACATGGGCTGAAGAGCAATAAAAGTTTGAGTCCCCAGAATAACACCAAGTATCAATATATGGTGGCTCGTGGGATGTGTGATCACAGAGGACAGTGACACCCTCCTCCTAAAAGTTCAATGGATGCAAAGAGAAGACTGGGTTGGGATGGATTTGGAAATGCTAATCCAAATAAAACCACAAGACTTGAAGAGTATCCCAAACCATATCCACCTCAAGGATGGGATGAAATTACCTTTGATCACCAAGGGCAAAAGGCCTCATTACTTTGCTTGTGGTGAAGCAACACATTTACAAACACACTGCCCTCAATGAAAAGGTACATGGGTCCGTGGACCTCCGTTGACACCAATACCAAGGCTGGGAAAACAAAAAACAGCACCAGCTGTAGAAAGATCACCACCACCAACAACTGGGAAAGCAGCAAAAATAGCAATAATGGCAGTGGTGGTAACAACAGCACCAAGAGGCAAACCATTTGAAAGATCAACCACAAAAACCAACACCTTGCAACCAAGTTCAACAACCCCCACCTCTCACAAACAAACACGCAGAAAAAGATACACATACAAACATGAATCCACTTCCACACAGAGAGGAGGAGGTTGCAACAGACACTAGTTCTACTATATCAAAAAGTGATGAGGAGGAGGAACAGAGTAAATCCAAAAAACCAAAAAGAAGTCACAGAGGCGAGACATCTTGTCCTGCACCAAAACAAGATAACAAAGAAACTACACACCCACCTACAACAACTGCAGACACTCAGATAACTCCTGCAGCACCACAATAATCAACTAATTGGTTCAATGTTAATAAACTGATCAATAGAAGTGAAATATGTTTATTATTGATATAATGACTCTCTCAAGATGCAACAAATCTGTTTCAACATATGAGTTTGTATCAAATATCTTGCAAACCAAATACAATAATGAAACTTAGTTTAATTTCAGTTAACCCCTGAAACAGTTATTTTTAATTGTTTTGTTTTTCTTCTTCCCTCTACCCCTCATTCCTTTTCTCTTCTGTTCAATAATCCAATCTTTCTTACAGCATAAAGACTACAAAAAAGTGAAATCTATTTTAAAAGTGTTTCCAACAATGTCAGAGATGTTATGGAACTCTGGGAAAGATTTACAGAAAATTATGGATGAAAGGAACCGTTTAGCTTATCCATTGTTGCAATGGTAAGTCTTTGCATCATGATACAACTAAATCTCACTCTAGTCTGATTCACCTTCATTACAAATAAATGGGACAGAGTGTCACATAGTGACTTCCAACAACTTTAATCCTTTAACACTCAGATTACTTTGTCAAATGTAATACTTATTTATTTACATTGTTTTGAATTAACCATGCACTATCTCATAACTTTGAGACTTAGACGATGTGGCTTAATTTTAGAATGATATGAAAGGGTTGGTGTGAGAGGCTGGATTTGGCCAGTTTGAACATAAAGGGGTAGAATATTTTGGATGGATATAGCTGAATTAAATACTAAAGGATTAAAATGTACTGCAGACAGCTCAAAACTACACACTGTTGGTGACTGATAAAAGAAATTCTCACTGCTTAAGCTTTATAAAATTGTTATTATACAATTATACATTAGAATATAAGAAAATACTATTTGACCAGCATTCTAACTGAATTGATTTCTCAGTCAATTGTTTTGGGAGATTGCCTGTTTTTTTTTTATTTGCTTCAGTCATTAGATTGTAGCCATGCTGGGGCAACACTTCGAAAATTTTTGCCAAATGAATCAACCCCAGTACTTTTTTTTTTTTTTTAAAGCTTGGTACTTATTCTTTTTTAAAGCTTTTTAAAGCTTATTCTATCAGTCTCTTATGCTGAATCATTAAACCATGGGAACATAAGCACACCGACACTGGTTGTTAAACAGTGGTGGGGGATAAACACAAACACACACACACACACACACACACACACACACACAAATTTATACACACACACACATAATGGAGTTCCTTTCAGTTTCCATCTACCAAATTCACTCACAAGGCTTTGGTTAGCCTGAGGCTATAGTAGAAGACACTTGCGCAAGATGCCACACAGTGGTACTGAATCTGGAACCACGTGGTTGGGAAACAAACTTCTTACCACACAGCAATACCTTTGCCTAAACATTTTTATTAAAATCATATCTTTAAGATGTTTTGGAAGATGTGAGCTATCCTAAAAGCTGAATAGTCATAGAGTTATTGCAATTCTCAGCCTGTTTTAGTCATATCAAAATTTGTGCAAGTAACTATCATAAGATAATCTTGCTCTTTTATATTATATTTTGCATGTCTGCTAAGTATTCCTTTCCAATGTTGTTTTCAGGATTATCACAAGTAACAGATCCCATATAGTAAAACTGCCTCCAACAGATGTAAGTAAATTATTATTCAGTTTTATTTTTGTTATTGAAAAGTTTATCTGTATGAAAAGAAATGCAATTGTTTTTTTAAACTCTGGTGGGATTAGTGGTGTCTATAATCCTCAGCAAAATGTAATATTTGATTTTTCCATGAAAAAAATTAGCATTTTGCACAAGAAACGAATATTTTATGTAATTTGCAAACAAAATTGATATATTTTACTCAATTGATATAATATTTCATTATATATACACACACAGTGGGCTTCTTTCAGTTTCTGTCTATCAAATCCACTCACAAGACTATAGTAGAAGATACTTGTCCAAAGTGCCATACAATGGGATTGAGCCCACTGTGATTGGGAAGCTGACCTCTCAACTATGCAACTACACCTATCCTATTTAGAAGAAAGAATCTTTAGTAGAAATATTGTTGATGATTTTGAAGTTATAGTTATTTGGCAAGTGACTTGATCTGAAACCATGTTGAAAGTGAAACAATGACATCATAGAAACTCTTGCATTCACTTTACCTTTATCTTTTAATAGTACAGTCTGCTATGGTGTACCAGACATATCATAACACTTCTGCAATGCTGTCACTAACACAATTCACTGCATTTCATCTTCCATTATGATATTCCTATGTAATAATGGTTCTTCCAGATGTGAAATTTTAACCAAGTTTACAAGATTTATTGAAAAGAAATTTTTTTTTTTTAAAAGAAAATAACTGTGCACTATTAACAGAAATATAGCTGTGATATATCTCTAATTTATTTCTCAGTGATTGTCTTACACTTGAAATTAAGTAACTGAATTTCTTATTCTGTTTCAGCAACTGACATTTATGCATACCAACCACCAGTTTTTACTGCTCAGTGCAGCACCAGCGAAAGAAGAAATATTCCGTACAGCAAGAGACAGACATGGCAGCACATTTGCTTTCCAGTAAGTTTTGTAGCATTAGTTGCTTATGAAGTTCATAGATTCATCTTCACTTCTTACTGTTTTATGACAGAATTTGAGAATCTAAATGTGTACACACTTACTGAGATTTCATAATAATGCTTTCAAACATAAAATACACTAAATATTCTTTACTAATGTTCCTAAGCATAAAATACTCTAAGAAATACTCAGCATTTAGTATAAATGTCCATTATGTTTCTGAAGACTTCTCAGATTTAATTTCTTTCCATTTACCATAAAACCCCATGTAATTTATGCACTTTTTTTGCGAAAGTAAAAATAAACTTTAGCGGGTGCCTAAATTACATATGTAGATCATTTCCAGAATTTGTTTTGAAACTTTTTTTTATTGAGAAAAGATGTACAAAACAAACATTTGTATCGGAAGTTGACTCATTTAATGTCGGAATAGGTTTTTATTTATGCTGGACAGTATAATGCTTACTTTTTCTGTATAAATTTACTAAAACTCACCAAATGGTTAACTAGTTTTTGAAGTCTGACTTCATGCTGTTAACCTGGTCCAGGCCATATTTTACATTGCTTGGAGATTCTACCTATCACAATGGAGCACATATTTAATTTCTCTTTCACAGTAAATGATTCATAAGTTTTGCCCATACTGACAATAATAGTAATGACAAATTTTAAAGTTTGCTCGACATTTTATATGTGTGAAAGGGGTTAAAATTTCAATACTCCGTATCAAAGGTTCTGGCAAGAATAGGCGGAAAAGAATTCTGTTTACATAATCAGCTTGATCAGCCACCTTTCCCTGTTGGTTGAGTAAAGTGTCATCCAAGCTGATGTTTATTGGTAATTAAACTTAATTTGCAACACTTATGCATATTTATCAGCTTTGTTTTTGTTGGTAATTCTCATCAACAACTTTTCCTGTGGTTGTGATTTGTCAAGATATACAGCAGTATGCTAAAGATCAGACATAATCTCTTGTTGGCAAGAAATGTAAAATAAAGTTTATTATAAACAACAAACACTTTATGATTTAATACCTTTCAATGTGATACCTGTTAAACAGAAATTATTTTTATTTAAGGAAAATTTAATAAAATCTAATCAGAAGTAAGTAAAATTATATTAAGTACAACTAAATTGAAAACTTTCCCCCCTGGCTATATCAGCAATTCTCAAAACTTTTAGGTGCAAATTTTCCATAAGTAGAAGCTTTTTTTTTAACAAATTTTATCCTGAGAATCACCTGTGTAAATTATATGGGTACGCAAATTAATTACATGGGTTTTTATGGTACATTTTATTAGGAGTTCTTAATAGGACTGCAATTAAAGTCAGCTATTGTTTTAGGTGCAATCAACAATTTTTAACTCCCTAAAACTATCTAGTTGTAATATTAAACACTTTTCTAACTTGTAGCTTCATTATTTATAGTAATTGTATTAATGATGATTGTCTTTAAAACATTTGGTCTTATTTGCTGAAGTTTTCCATAACTACAATTATTACTCTTATATTTATCTAGCCAAAGTGTCTCATAAGAACAATTCTGTATCAACATAACTCACATTTAAAAAATCTTTAAGAATATGGGACAACTTTGTCTAAGTATATCTTGGTTTGAAGAAGCAGGATCTGTTGTGTTTGAAATTTAATTACCAATTCTTAATCATACCATCATACCATACCATTTGAATTTCCAATCAAATCTGCACTGCTGGTTTTGTTTAAATTAAAAGTTGGTAATCCTGTTTCAAATGACAGTGGTTTACAAGAGTGATCAAAAGGCTTCATTCTTCAGACATTCTATAAAGTATTTACTTCATGACTTCAATCCTCCAAGCAATTAAATCAAAGCAACCAAATTATAATCATTGAATTACAATGATAGAAATATTTTCCTCACTGACTTTTTCTAATATCTCTGTTTAAAGACTACTGCTTTTTAACTATTACAAATTTCATTTTTGCCTTGAATTTGTCATTTCATACTTTTTCACATATGCTCATACATTGTTTTTATATTATATATTTTCTTGTAAGATGGTGAGCTGGCAGAAACGTTAGTACACCGGGTGAAATGCTTAGCGCTATTTCGTCTGTCTTTATGTTCTGAGTTCAAATTCTGCTGAGGTCAACTTTGCCTTTCATCCTTTTGGGGTTGATAAATTAAGTACCAGTTGCATACTGAGGTCGATCTAATCGACTGGCCCCCTCCCCAAAATTTTCAGGCCTTGTGCCTAGAGTAGAAAAGATTATATATTTTCTTGTATAGTACAAACCATTTTATAGCATTATTTTCATTTTGCCATTATCAAAGGTTTATTTTTTTAGGATTTTTCAAACAGCAGTCATTGGTGATCTAATCAGCCAATAGTATTCTTTTGTTATTTTCTACTAACCAACCAGTGCTTGCTATGTTATTAAGAATTTTTTTTTTCTGTACATTTTATTTATATTTAAATTCTATGTTCCATTTTCCATAATCACCTGAAGATTAGCAATTGGAAATTTAGAATAACAACTTGTGAAGTTTCAGCTTGTAATTATATCATATTTAAAAGAATATGTTGTATCTTATTTTTGAAACTGTAATTACTCTGAAACCTGGAGGTTCCCATTACAGCTACCTTACCTACATTGCTAATGGATTTGAAAAAAATCCATGAGGTTGGTACTGAAGATTGGGATGTATAATATCTTTATTTGGGTCTGCCCCAACCATTATGTTTAATTGTAAATTTAATGGTTGGGGACTCTCCATCTACTATTCTCCTCCTCTCTTCATTATTCTCATTTATCACTTACCCCCTCCTCCACTATATCTTTTCCATCATACTGCTTGGGTAATGAGAGATGTCATTACATTACCTCTGTCTGTTAATCCCCTCTTTTGCCACCTTCCCTTCTTTATTGCTAACCATCATTCCCTCTCTCTCTCTCTCTCTCCATTTATTCCCTCTTATTCATTATTGGCATCCATCCTTCTCATCACTACCTCAGACATTCTTTTGTCATTCATTGTTGGTATCCATCACTCTCTCTTCTCCCCCAGTTCCCTTTCTTTCTCATCACTCTCTCCCTTCCACTATTCTCTCTTCTATAACCTCTCCCTTCCACTATTCTCTCTTCTATAACCTCTCCCTTCTGTCACTCCCATCATCATACTGCTCAAGCTATTCACTCTCTTTGCTAACAGTCTTCATGTAGCTGTCTATTACATTTCCCCCTCTCTTCTCTTTTATCTCTTTCTTATTTCCCTTTCCTATCTCTCCCCTTCTTATCTCTCCCCCCTCTCTCTCTCCTCCTCCTCTCATCTACCATCTTATCTGGTTCTCTGTCATCAATCTTTTTTTCTATCAGCCAGGGTTGGTGAAGAAACAGACATGTAGATTAGAGAGAATATTTTGGCATTTCTAACGACATGTGAAATGGTTGGCAAATGAACAAACAAAGACAATGAAAGCTAGCTAGAGTTCTCTAGTCTTGCTTAGGACATGAGAGTCACTGCTTTGATAGAAAGCAGCCAGAACATTCTATAAAGTGGTTTATTATAGAAGAGCATTCAAGCATAGTAAAACCAAAAATAGAATGTACAAGTAAGATGGGATCCCTGATTTATCTAGGACAATAACTCCAAATATGAACTAATCCAGTCTATGATAGCCTGTTCAATTTGTGCCAGCATAGAAAATCAGATGTAAATGATGATGTTAACAAAGATGACAATATTTGGAGTAATTTTCTTTTTCTTTGTGTCTTGTCTATGGGCATCAACAATTATGGACAAATTCACAAGTTATGGGAGGTTGTCTTTCTGTAACCAGCTGATAAGGTTGTCATATCTTCTCTTTGTATTCTCCAGTTTCTTGGTCAAGACAGTAAAATGCATTCAGTGGTAAAACCCCGGGTCGAGAGTTCAGGAATTTGGGGGAATATGGAGTTAGCTCTTGGTCATACTACTCCCAAGTTCATAACACCCAAGGTAGTAGTTCTTGTCAAGAGCCTCATTTTTGGTCAAATAGCAGAAAATAGCCTTGTGTAATATGTCCCTGAAGGTGTGGCTAAAATATACAGGGCTCAGAAGAGGACTGGCCTTCTAGACATGTTACATGAGCCCACTGGTGTGTAGACATGCCCTGATCTCATGTGAACTAGTCCCTCTGCCAAACGGGTTAAGACCCTGTGCATCAAGAGTAAGCCCAGGGGAAGATAAGACTAGCAGAATAAACTGTAAATAATCAGTAGAAAGAATGAGAAAACACTACTGTATCTATTCCAAGAAAAACTATGAATCTGCAAAACTTGGTGGAAGTACCAAACCTAGATGATGTGATTTTAAAATGAATTTTAAAAATTAACTATCTAGTAATCAAGTTGATTACAATAATTATGTTGTATTCACCAGAACAATGTAGGACTCAACAGTAAAAGCTTTAAAGTTTAATAGAAGAAGGGGAAAAACTGAAAGTGAATATTGTGGTATTTAAGTATTTTCTAAAAGTATTGGCAATATTCTCCAAAGTCCAAGATCTAAAATGGAAATTGGTTCATAGATTTTATTCACTTGAGTGTGAAACCATTTCAGATATCGAGGAGAGTTGTATTCTCAATAAGATTTCTGAAGAGGTTTCAAATTTCAATAGTAAATTATTGATGACTGCCTAATACAATAAACTTAATTAAATATTAGCTTTGCTGATGTGTAAACACATGTTTTACTGTGTACCTGTAATTCTGTATTCTTTGTTACTCAGTGGTTCAAGTATTGAGAACTGGCATTCTATACTGAGAATTGGTCTCCTCAATGCATCAGGAACAAAATATCAGGTAATTCAGAGTCAATTTTCTTTCAGTTATTAATAGAAAAAAATATGCATTATTATCACAGGTGTGAACAATAAAAGTCCCCTAATATGAATACCAGTCAGATGTTCTAATTCTATTGTTTCTACTTGTGTAGAAAAGTAAACCAATTCCTATCAAATTGTATTAATGCTTGTCTTGATTTTTCCATGAGAATAGAACCAGAAACTATTTACAGGAAGCTAATTGTTGTCAAAATATTAATTGCTGTAAAGATATTAATTTCTTTTTATAGATAAAAAATATACATGAAAAATAAAAGAATAGATTTTATAAAGCAATACAAATGCTTGATGTTAAATAAAGTATATATTGTGAATACACAACAAGTATGAGTTCAATATTTAACAAAAAAGGTGATTATAGTAATGCTGTTTTGCTCCAGATCATTCTTCATAAAGGAGATGTATGATAAAAAGCGTAGCAGCTGTAACCTACAATGCTTCAAGCAGACAATAACACTCTTCCATCACATGATTTTTTTTTCCAGTTCTAGTATAACTAGAACTATACAACTAAACAGTAGGGTGTGACTTGACAAAGACTTGACTTCTATTACTAGTAAGTCAAGCTACAGAGAGACTTCCTCTTTGGCTTAAAATGATGCAATTGATTCTCAAAACTAAGAAATAGAAGTCTACAAACAACAGATATTTAGACACCAGAAAGAAGATGGGGATTTAATAACTTTGTTAGTATATCAAATTGTAATGACCATGTAAATAATTGTAATTATCAAGTATATAATTATAACAACCAAACAAATAATTACAATGGTATAAGCATGACTTTATAGCTAAGAAATTTGTTTTGCTGCCAAATGATTCTATGTGTAGTACCTTTTCAAATGCCTTTTATTATAACTTCAAGTTTATGAATTTCTTGTTTCCATTTATATATGTGTGCTTAGCTTTCACCAATGTATATAAGCAAAGGATGTAAACACTAGTGAGAAAACCAATAAAGTTGGTGCTCTTAGGATGATGTCTTTGCAATATTTATTCTATAACATAAGGTGGTGAGCTGGCAGAAATGTTAGCATACCAGGCAAAATGCTTAGCAGTATTTTACCCGTCTCTATGTTCTAAGTTCAAATTCTGTCACGGTCAACTTTGTCTTTCATCTTTTCGAGGTCAATAAAAGTAAGTACCAGTTGTGCATTGGGGTCAATGTAATCATTTTATCCCCATCCCTGAAATTGCTGGCCTTGTGCCAAAATTTGAAACTAATATGCTATATCATAAGGCAGTGAGCTGGTTTAATTGTTAGCATGCTGGACAAAATGCTTAATGGTATTTCATCTGCTTTTAAGTTCTGAGTTTAAATTCTGCCATGGTTGACTTTGCCTTTCATCCTTTTGGGGTCGATAAAAATAAGTACCAGTTGAGCAGTGAGATCAATGTAATTAACTTACACCCTCCCCCAAACTTGCTGGCCTTGTGCCAAAATTTGAAACTAATATTTATTCTATATCAAGTGAGACATCTTGCCTTGTTGCTCTGGTGATTAATAATACAGTGAACCAGTAATTGATCCACTGGAGACCTGTAAGTGATAATGCTAGTGTCCAAACAAATACAAGCAAATTAGACAAGTTGTCGTTTACATCATTAGGTCTAAATTGTATTCTTGAGCTCTAAATTGATCTCTTTCTAACACTGAAATCTTGCTGAAGAACCAGAAATGCAAAGATGTGATAATCATTGCCAAACTGAAGTGACAAACCATTTAAAAATGTCATAGTTATAATTTCAAATTAAAATTCTGTCATATATTGTTGTTTAACCCTATGTCAGCACAAACAGCTTTGAGATGTCTTTCTCCTTTTTAGAGTATAGGGTGTGATATTTCTCACAAGTTGTGTAATTCCATAGTATCTCCTTTATTTATCCATAACTGTCATACTCCAAAAGTTATCTCTTACTTGTTTCAGTCATTAGACAGTGGCTATGCTGGGGCACCACCATGAGGAATTTTTAGTCAAATAAATCAACCCCCAGTACTTTTTTTTTAAGCCTGGTACTTATTCTATCAGTCACTTTTGCCAAACTGCTAAATAACGGGGAAATAAACACACCAACACTGGTTGTCAAGCAGTAGTGGGGGACAAACGCAGATACAAAGACACACACACACACACACACACATAGATATGTGTGTATGTGTATATATATATATATATATATATATATATATATATATATATATATATATATTTAAATTTTATAAAGAATATTCAAAAGGAATATATTATTGAGCTTATATTAACTTTACTATAATTATATACAGAATTCTTAAATATCCTGAAAAACATATCAATTTTAAAAAAAATATATATCATTTAAAATTTCCACAAACGAAAAATATGAATTTTCCGAATTATAGGAGGGATTACTTTTACAAACTCTTAAAGGACAATATACATTTTAATATTTTTAATATTTGTGTAAGTAAAAGGAGGGTATGTGAATGTGTGTGTGTGCGCATGTGCACACACAATGGAAGTGGGATGGTTCATCTTTGTTCGCTTAGTATTTGGGTTTATTTTTTGATTTGGTTGGGTTTTTTTTTGTTTTGTTGGTAAGTTATTTTTAGTATTTTGACAGATAAAAGTCATTCTAAAATTGTTTTTTAACATAATCATGCCCAAACAAGTTGAATGCTTTACACAGAGCAGGTTTTACAGCCACATCATCCAAACTGACCGGGTGAAACCAGGCTTAGCTGCTAGTATATATATATATATATATATATATATATATATAATAATAATAATAATATTAGGGATAAAAATCCAAATTTACAGGTAAAAACTCAATCAAATTCAATTTATCAAAAATTAAAATTAAATTAAGTTTCACAGTATATAATATATAAATATGTAATTTATAGAAAAGAACCAAAGTTCATGAACTCATCCATGAAAATCCACAGTCACATATAGAAAAAAATAATAAGTAAATATATTAAAAAGAAGTATAATAAAATACAAAGTAAAAATCATAAGATAATAATAATAAAACGACTACACATGTTTCATAACCAAATTTTCAAATAGAAAATAAAATATAATCAAATCGATTAAATCGATCGAAAATCAATTCTATTCAAAAATGGCTAATCTTCAGGTCAAAATACAACAATAATAATAATAAAATGAATGTATATATCAACCAACAATAAATAACAAATGAATATATATAAAAATACTTATTATATCAAGATATAAAAATGTTAAACAATATTATTAAAAAGAAATGTAATACTGATCTTACTGAAAATTATGAACATGACATTATTAACTTTACGTTTATTAGAATATAAACTAACAGGAATATTAAATGTAAATCTTATCTTAACGAAACTTTCGTTTAAAATATAAAATTTAAACGAAGTTTTAGGTTAAACTAAAATTATAAATGTTTTTTTTTCTTTCATCTTTTGTCAGTTCTCACTGTCTCTAGCTAATTAAAGTGAGAAGGGTCATAGTTATTATCCTGCTTTGTTACAATTAAGATAAGTGTGAGTTAATAGAAGGTGTTTCAGTTAAACAGGTAATGATTCTTTAATCAAACAGATGTCCATGTTAAGATATTTTTAGCTAAAAGTCAAACATGTACAGTAATAGGATTAAATTAGTATTGTATGAAATATGTCAGAGATGGAGCATCATTGTTATGAGATCTATCATGTCACCAGACCAGAATATTTTCTTAATCATTGCACATACAAAACTGTCATATGTGTATACGCGTGCACACACACACACGCACGCACACACACACACACACACACACACACACACACACACACACACACACACACACACACACACACACACACACACACACACACACACCCTGTTGCAATGCAATTGTGTACATGTAGTAACATAACTATAAGGACACATATCACTATTGCATCTTCTGTACATATTGTTTATATCAAGATAATTACAGAGGCTAGTGGAAGGTAAAATCTGTAGAGGGCTTGACAAAATACTTTGCAATATCTATTTACTTATTCTAATAATCTAATTTCGAATCTCACTGGCATTGGCTTTATGTTTCAACCTTCTGAAATAAATAAAATAACTAGCAGTCAAGCACTAGAGTTGATTTAATCAATTGTATTCTTGCAAAGAATTTGTGATCTTGTAGAAATGTTTAAAATCAATGTTAAGCTAATCACTAAAAGTCTGCTGAAATTTCTTGCTAGGTGAATGGTGCAGCCTACGGTAAAGGGATATACTTGAGCCCAATCTCCAGCATATCCTTTCGCTATTCTAAGATGGGTCATGGCTTCTACACATTTCACACAGCTCCAAATACAACTACTATACCTCAGGTAAGGCAGTAGCATTCTTCAGAGAAAGGGAGGGAGAGAGAAAGAGAAAATATGTGTGTATGTATATGAATGTGTACTTACATGTAAAGATAATTCAACTCAAGATACAGGAAGTCCTCTATGGGTACAAGTTATCTTATCTTTGTTTTCCTTATGTATTTTATGTTATCTCCCTGTTTTCTGTCACCACCACGAACTGAATAATAACACTGTGTAACATGATTTTTGTCCTTGGGTAGCAACTGTTATTTTGTATTTGCTTTCCTCTAGAATGTATGAAAAATGGATAATATTTCCATCAAACTTTGCTTTTGTTATGATATTTATTCAAATCCCAAAGAATCCTTCTCAACACGTGACTGTCATGCTCCCCACACTACTCTGCTCCTGATGAGAGATTCACATATTCTCAGCCACTAAGGAACATGTTCAAGTGGTTATAGTCAAGCAACTCATAAGCAAATCTGTGATATTGATCAAAATATTTGCTATAATATTATTTCTGCTTCAGTAACTCAGCACTGAAATGTAACAGAAAATGTAATGGAAAATAAATCTGAAATGTAATGGAAAATAGGTCAGTTTCAAAACATTGATGTCCAGGTCTCAAAAATAAATTTTGAAGGGAACAGTAGTCATTTCCCTTGATTTCTAGATAAAAGCAAATAGGAAATAACATTTCTGACCAAAGACATAAAAAATTAAAATTTTATTGCACAGTATAATAGACATATTGCCTCGCTACTGTGGAACAGGTAACAATACACATATACTAAAAAGGAGTCCTAATGAATGAAGCACTATTCAGTTATAGGGGTTTCCTGCTACATACAACTAAGAGCAGTTTACAACAGTGATTCCAAAGTATTTTCATTCCAGAATCTCCTTGCCTATACTCTTCATCCCAGCCCCTCTTCTATACTATATCATCACCCAGAAGAATTGGTAACACAAAATTATAGAAGATAATTGCACAATAATTTTCAAAGTGGTAACAATAAGCCCAACACCCATCTTGGAATACCATCACTATTAACAGCCTTTGAGCAATCTCTGTAAGGTGGTAGAAAACAATATGAGAACTACCAAGGTATATTGAACTTGCAAGTGTTATGTCTTTAATTGGGGGTTACTGCACACTGACGTTTGTAGGATAGCAGCTAAGGCATCACTAGTCAGTGCTTTTGGTTGCATAACAACTACAACATTACTTACTGTACAGTACAACAGGTAAAATATTGCCTGTTAGTGTAATGTATGATGGTTCTGTTGTGTAGTGGTTATTGTGTCTACTTTACATACAAAAGGTCACAAGTTCTAAGTTGTAATGTAGCTGCGAACTTTATATAATAAGCTCATTGTTATTATAAAGTGCCTGTTCTTATAAGGAAGTGCTGAAAATATCCTGGCTTTGAGTAAAAGAAAATACAGGAGGATCAGTTAATTATGATTTTATTCAACACATTCCCCCCTCAGATTCACAAACTTATTGCAGCAGTCCTTCAGTTTTTCTAAACCCTGTAAAAGAACTCAGAAGGTTGGACCTCTAACCAGGCTTTTTTGTGATACCCTTAAAGCCAGGAACTTTTCAGCATCCCATGGTACATTCAGATATCTTTTTCTTAATCATTCCAAATTCAAATCAATAACGTTTTTTTAATTATTTATCTGAGTTACATTTGTTTCTCTTACAGCATAAAAATAGATTCTTACAGAGTGATAACATAAATTGTATAGCCCTATGTGAAGGTAGGTACCTGAGAAAAAATAATTATTTTATTACTATTTATTTTAAGCGAATGCGCAAAGGTAACATTACTCATATTGTTTCATCCGTAAATATAAAACACTCTAACTAGAAAAGTGAATTCAAATAATGATTTCATACTAAAAATTTATAAGGTGTAGGGGGAAAATTGATTGAATATATACTATGTAGCTTGGATTTATTTTATCAATCTTGGAGGATCAAAGACAAATTTTATTTTGGCAGAACACAAAATGTTGAGGGACAAAACGTAATGCAAAAAGGAAAAAAAAAAAAACACGTTATAAAAGTGAACAGTAAGAAACTGGTGAAAAATAAAAGTATTTATTGTTGACTTTTTCTATCCAGTAGGATTCTTAACTCGATATATGCTATTATTTATAGTTTATCTACTTCAAGATCCATAGTTCTAAAAATATAATGACATTTTGAAAGGAACTCATTCAGAATTACAATACTAATAATTTCTCTTGCTATGTTTGAAAATGAATATGAAGATTTCATTCATGTAATTATAGAAATAATTATGGAAATCTTAATTACTTTATAAGTGTTACATTTTGGGACGATCAGTTTGCCTCTAAACACATGCACAATTTATTTGATCTTCATTTTAGCTTTATTATTATCATTAGTTATTGTTTATTTATTATTCATCACAATCTGTGATCTCTTATACTACATGAATTTCAAAGAAATTGGAAAAATTCTAAGCCTTGTCAGAGTCGCCTCCCTTGAATTTTCCTTATCTTAGAGTTATTTTCCTTGTATATTTTTATTTCGTAATTCTGCACATACGATTCTAATTGGCAAGGCAAATTAAAACTATAATATAATCAGAGTGTAAAAATAGACGTTCCCCATCGATAAACCTACAATCCAGACGTAGAAAAATTGATACAATGAAGTTAAAAAGAAACAACGAAATACTTATGATAATACCATTGTTTAAGGAAAGAACCTTTCTAAATAAATTTATTCTTGTCTTGTATCATCGTAACGCCTCAGCCCAAGATTAGGTTCCTCTGATATTTTTTACAATACAGTACAACAAAGTGACCAACTGATAATTAAAGACAATGAAATTCATGTGTTTGTCCTTATAAATAATTCTAATGTTGATGCTATCGAGATAGATGGTTTCAATTCTATAACTTACGATATCTGTCTAATCATTAATCCATACAAATGATAATAAATTTGTCACATATTTTTTTAGGAAAGATTTCATGATATTTCATCAGAGACATTAAACATGCAATAATGTTGTATTTGATGCTATGAAACTCAGGAAAATATTGACAAAACTTATATTTCTTACATTATATATGAATTAATATAATATTTCACTTGTGGAAATACATGATTCAATTAAAAAATTGGGCAGTTTCAGGGCTAAATTTTACTTGGATTATTCAAATTGCCATTATGTCAGTGTTTTAAAGAATGAATTTCAACATAAATATGTTTTGAAATATTTGGAAAATGACATTATCTATAGAAGATTTCAAGGTAGTGAATTGACAGACTCATTAGCATGCTGGACAAAATGCATAGTTCAAAGTTCTGAGTTCAAATTCTGCTGAGGTCAATTTTTCCTTTCATCCTTTTAGGGTCGATTAAAAAAGTACTAGTTGAACACTAGGGTCAAGATAATTTGAAACCATTATCTATGGAAGATTTTGAATCTCATATCTACAAGTTCTCTAAATTGCAGTTGAATTGCTGAAATCAGTATCCTTCTAGATCAAAAGTTTTGATTTCTTACTTAGACCTATCTTGTTCCTTATCATAATTATTATTATTATTATTAGGATCCATGTCCAATCTTTTATATCCTCATATTAATTCCATTTTTAAAAATTTCATTTTAGTTGTCAAAGCTCCTGAGTTGGAAAAACATGGCAATGTCTGGGTGTGTACAAAAAGTGAATATGTGTGTACTAGATTTTTCTTTGTGTAAGTATGGAATGTTCTAATATTTTTAGGTGGAAGTATTTAAATAATATTTTTCTGAATTCTGCTTTAAAATACTTTTTAATTTCTGGGTTTTTTTTAAACTCATAAAATATCTTGGCATAATTAGTAATTTTTTTCAATTCATGTATTAGGAAACTTTAGTTTTTGTAGAACTAATGCTCTACAAAATACTGTTTTAAATGGAAAGTTGAAGAGAATATCAAGTTTGTATAATATAAATAAGTTAAGGAGTGATGTACTGAATGCCATATGCAAGGCAATCTCAATTAATTGAAATTTCCCTGTTAGTTGCAGAAAAAAAAATCTGGCAGTAATAGTGATTCTCAATGAGAAGGGAAAATAATTTGAATAAATTAAGTATCTTATTCAATAATTAATTTTCATACTTAGAGGAAAATCAGTTCTTTGCAGGCAAAGAGTCAACTAAAGTGATATTCATGAACACCACTAAACAATTATGTGAACCAATTTGACACTAAATTAAATCATATAGATTTAATTTCTGTAAACTGTTACATATGTAACAGTTTCTCATTCCAAAAGTTTTCTGAATTCTTTTTGTTTATTTTCAGGTATGAAGATAGCCAAGTTGGCAGCGCTGAAATTAACACGCAAAGGTCTGGGGTGGAATCTCAGATCTTGAAAGCAGTGCAATGTCGTATGAATGCCATGAGAGACAAGTGACTTCAATGGTAATTTGGGCTTTCAAATATTTTTGCGTATGAAAGAAATTTTTAAAAATTCTAATTTAAAATTTCCTATAAACCTTAAATATTTTATTCAAGCAGATAAAATATATGCAAATATGTTGATAGGGATGGTATCTGCTGTGATTTATAGCACCTTCACCATTTTGTTTCTATATTTCTGCTGAAATAGACTGCCTTTGTTACATTTAATTTTAAAAATGAAAGAATTTACTAAAATAACTTTATTATTTATCTGTTCTTTGGAATTAATATGAAATTGTGATGGCAGGTTTCAATTTAAATCACTTTTGAACAGGAAGTCTGTATTATAAGGTAAACTTGGTATCATATAACCTTGTGTTGAGATATCTTTATATACAAAATCTTTAAATAGATCTCTATTTCCAATGAATTCTATCTTTGATAAGGGACTGTGAAGAAGACTAAAATGTAGCAAAATTTCAGTAGGAATTTCATAGAATTGCATCTTTTTTGTATTAATATAAAGAGTAAGATAATGTACAGCTACTGATCTGCTAAATGATTCACTTGAGATGTCAGTGATGGTTTGTTTACTCAATGTAATAAAATCAAATTATTTTAGACTCACAAAATAAAGTTCTTTGAATCTTCTGATATGAACTTAAATATATCTGTCAACATTTGTAATTTTGAGCTATTATTAGCTCTTCCCCCTTTTCCTTATAATCATTACTCAGTGGAGCTAGGAAATTATGGAAACAATTTCTATGATATAATGAGTTTCATTAAGAAAGAACCCTGATATGCAGGCTTTTCTAAATCTATTTTTAAGTTTGTTACCTTTTTTTTTTTTAATATATGTATTACTTTATTAATAGATAATGTATGGAACAACCCAACTAAAATATCCTTCCTGTTTATTCAGCAGATTTTGAGAAGAGGCTGTCATTAATACCAACTGGGTGCTGATGCAGCCTTCTCTGTTACCTGCTGTCAGATCTTGGAAGTTTCATTACGCTGTATGTAAAAGGGTGCTGAGAGGTTATGGTTGTGACTACATAGGCTCATAAAATAATTAGAAAATGTGTGGTACATGTTATCAAGTCATATGGCTTAAAAGATATAGCTCATAGTACATTTTTTAATGAAAGTTACAAAGGATTTTGCAATTATGATAGTTCTAATATCTCTCTCTCTTTAACATACTTCAAATAAGATGCTTGCAAAATACTGCTTTTAAATAAATTGATTTTAATCTTAGCAATTTAAAAAAAAACAACTTTTATGCTAGTTAAAAGAGTAATTTTTTTATTTTCTTGCAGATAATTGTCTTGATGGTCAAAAATTGCTGAAACAAACATGCTTCCCAATTCAAGCTGTGATATCTTCCACTCCCTCCAGCTCATCCAAGAACCAATGTTAGTGACTATCTCAAAATATGTCAATTGATTGTTTTTTTTTTTTATCTTTAAAAGAAAGCTATTATAACAAAGCAAGTCCAAAGCTAAACATGAACAAATAACACATATCATCACCATATTCATTGTCTGGGAATAAAAACACTATAACGTGTACAGATTGAAAGTAATAATATAACCTTTCCTACAGAGTTCTTTTCATGGTTGTTGATAATTTTCATCATATGATGAACATTGTATAGATTTCTTTGAATTGTTTTTCCCTTTTTATATCAACTATAGTATTTATTATGTGCATCAGAATTCAGACATTAATTCTCTTTCCACAATGTCCTCTACTTTGAAATGAAACAGTGTAGTGGTAGGTAATGAAAGAAACACACAGACACACACAAATATATACCTGAAATAATGTGTAATATAAAAGAGAGAGAAATGGATGTTTTCCACGAAACTTTGAAGGAAAAAGTCAACTTCAAACAACAATGGTAAAAGATTAACAGCAGCAAGTTAACCTCTGCTGGATTCTATAATTATGGCAGACAGGAACAAATAGTTGTTAAGGAAAGAGAAATTTAGTTTTCATTGAAACAAAATTTTATAAATGTTCTTGATATGAGAATTTATGAAAAAATTTTTATTCCTTTTCTCTGTTTTTGAAAAGCATTATTCTCTGTGAATAACATGCAAAAGATTTCTTCCATCCTAATAGATTATTCTAACTGTTAAAACAATATTCTTCTCTTGGGAAAGAGCAACATTTCATAACTACTGCATTTTGTGATTCCTCAATGAATGAATATTTTCACAGATATCACTTTGGTAATATAACTATTTTATCAAGACTTCCTGAATTTTATTTTTCATTATTTGTTTCAGCATCACCAAGATATTGTCGTACTAATTTAAAATGAAACAGTGTTGCTGAAAGTACATATGCAATATAGTGCACAAAGTTGGTGCAGGGAACATTAGCATGTATAATCTATAACATAATGCATAATGTGTAACAAAATGCATGTACCATAGCTATGTATCACTGCAATGATGTATAGTGTGATATATATATGTATATACATGACTGTTATGATGCACACCATGGTATATAGGTATATACACAATTGCCAAGATATGCACCATTGTTATATATATATATATATATATATATATATGTATATATATATATATATATATATATATATATACACACACACACACACACTGCTACATAAACAATAGCATTCATGGTACATATGCACAACCTGATATATTCCACACCACTTCCGTAATGTACATTTATTTATGGTATATACACCCACCAACAATATCCAACATTTTACATGTTGAATATCATGGCTGGGTGTATATACCATGAATACATGATAGCCATATATATATAGCACTATCGTGGTGTACATTATAGCATACTCCACTGCCATAATGTTTCTATTTATATACATCAAATCTACAGACTGTGGTGTATATAGTTCTGCCTTGATGTACATTTTTTTCCAAGAATTATATTAAAAAGGAAACAAACTTGAAGTGATTATCATAAGAGACACTGGAAATAACCAAAGTTGACATTTCTAAAGTTAGAGAAAGACAGAAATATAAAAATGTTATTTTGAAACTGAAATTCAAAACAAATATTGTTTACAATTTGGAAATGGACGAAGATATTCTAATTGCTCATTGACAAAGAATTTCATATTGTGAGAGCAAAATTTGCTATGCATCTTTGCCCTATATTCTCATATCTAAAAAGCATACCTAATAGATATGTTTTGTTGATACCATATAATCATTCATATATGTGGTAAGATGATTTCCTGGCTGAAAAGTAATGAATCTATCTTCCTCAAGAGACACTAGGTAAGACACCTTGTGGATGCCAAAAGGTAAAATTGATGTATCACCAGATGGATTCAAACTCCAATCAGAAAGTCTCATAAGAATGAATAACAGTGTTATTATAGTTATGTCATTACTAAAGCATGAATAATTACTGTTAACTATTATTGTTGTCATTTTAAACTTGAATACTTCACATTCTAAAACAAATCTGTAGTTTTCAACTAAACAAGCATAATTTCAGAAATAATATGATCTATAATCTTTTATATTGTTTATTTATGCCTTTTATGCCATTTGTTGTAAATATTGAATGGTATTGAATTTATTTTCTAGAAACATTATGAGAAATATCTTGCAATTCCATCAGATTATATATTTCTTTTACATCACATGTTTGACAAACATGTCGGTTGGTGACCTGTCACTATAGTGGTATACTAACATAAAAACGCACAAGAATAAAATATTTCTCAATAAACAAAGTAAGTAATCTGAGTTTATGTTTAAATCTCTATGGCAATGCTGTGTGGAGTTGTCATGTTATTCTTCTCTTACATAATTTTCTAATAAGGCTTTTGGTATGAGGAACAAATGTGTCCCTTCCCTCCTGCCAACTATTTAATCCTCACTCAGTATTTTCTACAAATTTCTATACCACAAGTTTATTGGTGTTTGTCTGGGGCACAGTAAAACTTGTAATCTGAATTCTCCTTGAAAAGTGGACAAATACACTTTCTCAAAATAATGAACATTTTCATGTGAAGATAAAGATTTCTTGTGTGTTTGTTTATGGTTAGACATTTGATACTTGAGATATCAATGCGGTTAGATATTTCTAGTTTACTTCTTTTCCATTTCAAATAGCTCCATGTTTCTGATGCATTTAGTATCTAACCTTGATACATCAGATATTAATGACATGCATCAGTGGCCTTGTGGATGAAAAATGTTATTACCTTTAGTTTAGAAACAAAGGTTCTCAGCTCAATCCCTGTCTGGTGCTATATACACATCTTGAAATAAGACATCAAGTAATGACTAGAAAACAAACTGATGTAAAAAAAAATAGTGCAGATATTACAAAATAAAATATTTCATGTCTAAAGATGATATTAATAATATGCAAGATTATAGTCTTAATAATCAAGTCCCATCACACTTTAAATATCTTTCGTTTCTTTTCTGGACCATCTGGCCATGAACAGTAGTTGGTGACTTCCTTCATAAACAGTATAAACTTGTCATGGAATTTTTGTGGGAGAATAGAAAGGTAGTTTAGTTTTTCATTACATTTCTTTATAAGACATCATCTTTTTCGACAAATTCACTTCACCTGACTGGACACCCAGAACATGAGTTGCTCTTACTATTCTGCTAATACACTACCCTGGGCCGGTACCTTATTTTATTGATCTTGGAAGGATTAAAGGTAAAGCAAACCTTGGCAGCATTTGAACTCATGAACTCAAAACAAATACTGCTAGATATTTTGTCAGGCACTCAAGTAATTCTGCCAATTTGCCACCATTAAAAATTGTTCAGTAATGCAGAAAATAGAGAGTATGGTAATGATCTCTGGTCAATAAACATAAATCTGATGCTGGATTAAATCCTACTTATTTTATTCAATAGTTCACTGTCAAAGAATGAAATAAAAACATTGTCTAAAACATACCAGCAAGTTACAAGGAAAGACAAAGTCTCTAACTAAATGATATAAGTGATGGTATATCTTTAAAGTGTAATAAGTTTCTCTTGCACTTGTGAGGCCATTAAAATATATCAGTGAGAACCAAGAATAATCATGAATAAACTGAAGATGAAATTTTTTTAATTCATGTTAAAGTGTCTATGAATACAGTGTGCTCAAGATGTCGAATTTAGGGTCCCTTTGCTCAAGACTATCAACTCTGTAATCATGTGGTATAATAGCTACTGGAGTTTCTCCAGTTTCTTTCAAGAAAGAGACTACTACTGAGAACCTAAAATTATTATTCTTAGTGTTGTAAGAACAGATGAGTGTATAAACCCCAATAACTACAGAATTCTTGTGAGAAGCAATGGTCCCAGTTATTAACTTTGAAGGACATACAGATGGAACAAAACCCCACAAAGTGAAAAATGCAATACTTCTGGCACCATTGGGTCTAGACAACTTTGTCCTAAGTGGATCAGCAAGTTAGAAGAAGCCAACAAAGAGAAAAGCATAGTGAAGGATGCTGTCTTATTAATGAAATGAATGACTGAGAGAGTCAAAATTAATGATAAGTGCTTTGTAAACCAGGTGCAAATATAATTTATGCACCTTAATAATCTACTGCAGGATCTTCCATGAGGTTAGAGACATCTCTACCATCTTTACTGGTATTTACATCGATAATAGTATGTTCACAATAGAGAATCAGGAGCTCTCTCAAACAAAGAATGCTGGACTTGACAGGGTTTTATCCAAGGTACTCAAGAACTACAGAGTTGGTGAAAAGTGACAAGCTGCAACATTTCTTTTTGAATATAATCTCTGCTTCTAAATGTGACTTACAACTCCCATTGTATCAGTCTAACTTATATCTCAGCAAAGCTCTACTACAATTAGGAAGTTAAAGATAAAGACAGCCATATACTCTTCAGCTAAGATACAATCAGAATTGTTTTCTTTGAAGAAGAAGAATAGCAATGAAAAGCAACCTCTCTCTCTCTCTCTCTCTCTAACATTTATTGACACCAAAAAAGGATTTAGTTCAATTCATTGGTGAAAAATAATCAAGATCTTGAAGGCATATGGAATCTTGCCACATACCCTTCAATCATGGAGGCTATGTACCCCAACGCTCTGACATGTGCTATCATCACCAGAAGGTGAAACTGGAGTGTTTAAGTAGTTGGCTGCAGTCTTGAAAAGTGATACAATGGTACCCTTCATATTTATTCATAGTTGTTCTGGAATATACATGAGGATCTAGGCTTGACCATTTCAAGAGATTAACTTGGTGCCAGTGATTGATCTAGATTTTGCAGATTTGCAGATGACATTTACTTTGTTGTTGGATGAAATCACAAATGCTCAAACCCCTGTGTAAAATCTAGAGTATAGCAAAAGTAGACTATATTTCAATGCCAGGAACACATAATAAATGGTCTGCAACTGGGACTGGGAAATTTGTTAAATCATTGACTTTTTCATGCAATTACTAAGTTATCAACTTCCATTATGTAAATTCCTAAAATAAAATTAAGAAGTATAATTAATAAAAATTACTTGATTTGAAAATTTTTTCATTCTCTTGTATCATTACTGATTTATGATAAATTTTTAAAGAAATTTAATGAAAATACTTAAAATCGATAAGAACAATAAAAATTCAGTCATATATTGATATAATTGGAATATTTTATATGAAATATATATTTGGTGAATACTTGTTATAAAATCACAGATGCAGTCTCACCATATGTTTTTAGAAGTACTATTCAAAGTTAAGAGTTTCACAGCATTTCAAGACATCTACAGCATCCATTCTGTTGAACTTGATCCAAAAGTCTCTAACTATAGGTTTAACCTCCCTTTGAAAGTTTTTCTCAGATAATGTGCCTTGAAGTTAGTTACCACATCTTGATCTATTTGGCCATAGCAGAGATGTATTTTGGGGGATGTATTTTACTATCATATTATCAGAAAGCTCATTTAAGTTTACTGGGTGGCTTGATGCATTGTCAAAAAAGAAAATAGGAATATTTTGTTAGAAATATTATATTGTACATTCTACTTTTCTATAGCAAGCTAAAAATGTTTATAAGCCACTCTTGAAAATGGCTCTCAATCATCCATGCCTTCTTATTTGAGCAGCAAATCAAGAATAAATGAAACTTCCTATGATTCTTGAAAGCCCATGGATCTCCAGAAATATGAGTAGGCGCTTTAATTTTGTATCACCAGTAGCATTTCCTCCAAGAAGAAGCCCCAGATGACTGTGGATGCATTAATTAAATCTTGGTGTTTCAGAAAAATGCAATTTCACAAACATTGTATACTTGCTCTGGTGTGTAGCTACTCTTAGCAATCATATTTTTCAACTGCTCAGGATAATTAGTAGCAGCCTCTGTATCAGCACTGGCAGTGTCACCATTTATATTTATGTTGTGCAAATGCAAGAGCTTAAAAGTTTCAAACTTGCCTTTCTTAGCCAGGATAAGTTTTTCATTAGAAGTTTCCTCTTCCTCTTTTTGCAAATCCATATATAAATTTTTGGCTTTTTCTTTTTTTTTTAATCACCACCATGTTTAGCAGTACAATCACCTTAGCTCTATGAAAAAATAAGGTCTGAATTGTTAACAAAGTAATTTCTTGAGCACTTAATTTTTTTCTCTATTATTACATATTGTTGCAAGCTTTAGTATTTTGGCAATGTTGGTAATTTTTTTCTCCCAAATCAAGTTTAGTATACAGTGTAATCCTTTCATTGTTCCCTTTTACACTACACTACTGCCTTCTGTTTTCCAGTCTTTTTAAATTGCAGCAGCAATCAACACTAATCCACAATACATATGTAGTAAACGAAATGGTGTTGGAAAAGAACTGTTTTGTAAGAGAAAAATACTGTTGTTTTAATCGTATGGATATAATAATGGAAATGAGATGAAAAGGTAAGGGCATGAGGTGGGAGCAAATACTGTATAATTCCAGGTAGTTGAAGGGTTGCCAAGTTCACAAACACTTCACTCCTTGCACTTCTGACTTAAACAATAAAAACTCTACACTCTACTCACTCTGTTGTGTTGACATACAACATATATAGCTACAGACATTTCTATCATGCTAATATTATTGTTGTTGTTGCCTGTAGATTATTCAAAAGTTGATGAATTGGTGGTGGTGTTTATTGTATTAGTTTTAAATATTGTTGGTGAAAGTGGTGATAGTGGTAAAGATGATGGTGGGTGGTATTTTTGATATTGTCCTTGTTAATTGTATTGTCACAAGTCAATCCTTATTGACCAAAGATCAAAAGCATTTCCGAAATACACTTGGGTACCACTTTACCTCATGTAATTGTCTTTTATTTTAGTTGGAATTGCTTATCTTGTTCACACCATTGTAACGTTGTTACAATGAAGGAATGGTGGGTAAGTAATGACAGAGACTGCATTGGTTCTAGTATTGACAGTTGTTCTGTTGGTATTGATGATAGTGGTGGTGAGGAAGGTGGATTCAGATAGTGAGTTAGATACATAGATACTCATTGTGACCCAATGATATATACACAAATGTACATATAAATGTTCTCAATGAAATATTCCACGTCACACTCCATAATGCTTATAGTGATGCTCACACAAGCACTTGCATCACACACACACACACATATATATATATATATATATATATATATATATATATATATATATATATATATATATATATATATATATATATCTGATTATAGGTTTTCAAATATTCAACTACTTTGATCTAAGCTGAAACAATGAGAAGTGGCCTTTAAACCAAGGAGAAAGTAGTTTTTAAATTCTTAAAATTTATGCATATTCCTGCAAGAGGGAAATAACAGACTGTATCCAGAAATTAGCAGTCATATTTTACAATTTCCATCAGCACAAAATGCTCTAATATCAGGTAACTGTAATGCAGAGGATGCTTACAGTATTTGTATGTTGATGTGCACTTAATGTCATAGCATTGATGTAAA
The DNA here is from genome assembly GCF_046866305.1 of Octopus bimaculoides. Classification (NCBI taxonomy): domain Eukaryota; kingdom Metazoa; phylum Mollusca; class Cephalopoda; order Octopoda; family Octopodidae; genus Octopus; species Octopus bimaculoides. The sequence continues at coordinate 66,836,865 of NC_142930.1, forward strand.
TATTGATTTCTAACACTGGCATAAAGCCATACATTTTGATAGAGGACATAGTGTGAATAAATAGTTTGCAAATGCATGCCCCAAAATTGAGATTGATAGTTAAAGATTATTACAGCAGCAATATAATGTAATCATCAACTTAACATTTTTTGATCAGTAAAGAATATCTTGAAGCCCACTACATGGCACCTTGGCAAAGTGTCCTCTAAAATAAGCCTGGGGCCATCCAAATTTGGTAGTGAGTAAATTTGGTAAGCAGAAACTGAAAGACGCCAATTGCGTATGTGTGTGTGTGTGTCCTAATCTTGACATAGTGCTGTAGTTGTAAAACATGCTTCACCATCATAGAAGTGATGTTCTTCATTTAAGATCTTTCACAAAAACATGTCTGGCCATCAGGAAATATCTTGTTCATAAACAATTAACAGGAAGGACATCTGGCCATAGGAAATCTAGCAATTTTATCTGACCTATGCAACATGGAAAAGTGGACGTTAAAACAATGACAATGATGATGATGAATGCATTTCATTGTAAGAAATTGAATGATTCTAATACTACTAACATACAATCTAAACATTTTTCTATATTTACAATAAGTGTGTATCATTCACTGAAGCACTACACTCTTGCCTCTAGTAGTATATGTAATCATATCTCTATAAAAACAAGAGTTATGATAGTTTACTGAATCCAAAATGATAAAGGTATATCAAGAAAGTTTTAATTCACAATCAGCTAGATATACTTATCATTAATAAATATATTTGTTTACAATCTGCTTTCACAAATATTTCCATAACTTTTCTCTTAATTGCAGTAAATGCCTTTTAATCAGTTAAGTTCTTCCTGTAGATTTTGGTGCCTCTCATTTTTCATTTTCTAATCTGGTGTAGAGGCTATCATATGAACCAGATAACTCCTATCAGTATATTGCAGGTATTTATTTTACCAATCCCTCACTGGAGTTGAACTCATTTCAAATCAAGGAGAAACATTCTAGATAATTTTCTATAATCTTTTTTTTTTTTTAATTAATTTTTAACCTAGATGCTAGGGTTTCTGAATAATGAAGTATCATTGATTAAATCAACACATGTATTACTGAAACTTATTTTATCAACAAAGGAAAGAAAGTCAAGTTGAACCCTAATATAATTTAAATGCAAAAACAGGCATTAGACTTAATGTATCAAATGTAGTGACACTTTCTCCAAAACTTATCTTCTGTCAAACCAACAGAGAAGCTTTTACAGGGTCACTTAATCTGCTAGAAATAGCAAACCAAATCTGTTTTCAAATCACATCCTTCTGAAGCCCCTTCTTTTGAAGGCCTTAAAGATATTGTACAATATATTAATATTTCCATGCTGGTGGCAGGTAAAAAGTACCCTGCACACTCTGTTAAGTGGTTGGCATTAGGAAGGCCATCCAGCCATAGAAGCCATGCCACAACAGACAGTTGGAGTTTGGACAGCTCCCTGCTTGCCAGCTCCATGTCAAGTTGTTCAACCCATGTCAGCATGGAAGGCTGATGATGATGATGATGATGATGATATATATATATATATATATATAGATAGATAGATAGATAGATAGATATAGATATATGCATATATCCATACATATATATACATACTTACATCTATATGTATACATACATGCATATATGGGTACAAGGCATCAAAAAAATGTTAAACACAATGAGAAATGAAAAACGAAAACATAAAAACAAAAACAGAAAACGAATTTTTTTCGAACAACGAAAAAAAACAAAGAGAAACGAGACATGCAACATAAAGAGTATATCCCTTCGTCAGTTGTCCCTGCCCATCTACTCTGTGTTTTGAAGGCAAGGACAATACGTGACTTTGTTGGAACAGTCCTTCCCACAAAGCAAATTAAATAAAATTTGGAATTTTTTGCGGAGGGTGAAAGTGTTAACAAGAACAGGACAGTGAGAAGAAGACAGTAAAAATAATACAGTAAAACAAGTAAAAACATGACAGTAAAAACAAACGGTGAGGGCTGTTGGGCCAAGATGAGAGAAAAATTATTATGAATGCTAAGTAGAAGAGACAAAAAAATTCATGTTTGTTCTTTAGGAAGACCAGTGAGCAGAAAGAAAGAACCCCTTTCATCACCTGTCAGCAACAAGAGGGTCAAGGAGGAAGAGGAGGAGTGAAAGAGAGAGGGAACGGTGCAAGGGAGAGAAGAAGAATATAGAAAGGGTGGGAGAGAAAAACAGAAAGGATGAAGAACAAGAGGAGAGAGATAGTAGAAGAGTGCGCATATATGGATCAAAACAGTTTGATACAAATTTGTTGGTACTTTTGAGTTTCAAGCGCAATGCTAATCATCAGCCATTTTGAATTTGAATGGTAGAAGTTGATTGTTATTACTGTATGGTGGGCTGTGTTTGGTCAAGGAAGGTCACACGGTGTCGTGGTTTGATGTTGGTACATGGGTAACAGTTAGTTGGAAAATGCTGCATGGCAAACAGGAAATTAACCACATGGAGGACAGGAAATAGACTAGAAGTCAGTTGTTGTGGGGAAGTAAGAATGGGTGGTATGTGCAAATATATAGTTCTGTATGTGGGTATGCAGATGCACTCATATAGTTTTGTGTGCAAATGTATGCAACTGTACATGGGCATGCACATGCATGTCTGCACACATACACATGCTTGGATGAACATGCATAATTTCATATACATTGACATAAATACAGAAGCAAAGGAGTTTTTTCCACCTGCCTTAATATAGAGGATCGTGTGGACTGCCTCGCCATGTGACCCTACCATATTACACTTAAGAACCATAAGCCTAACTTCCACTCCTATCCCATCCCAAATGCAGGCTGATCAACCCCTCTAAAAGTGAGATTGGTATTAGCAAATGTATTCTCAACACAAACAACGCCAATATCACAAGAGCTACAGGGTTGGCTCAATGGAACTCCAGTACAGCCGTGGTCAACTGGTTCCACAGTATCAAGAATAAATCAGCCGGTAGATTCACCCAGTTCAACACTGTCAACTTCTACCCTTCTAAGCCCCTCCTTCTGAAAGCCTTAATTTTTGCAGAGCAATACACCAGCATTAGTGACCTTGACATCAGAATTATCATGAATGCCAGAAAGTCAATTCTGGCCCACGACAATTCCTTCTGGATGAAAAAAGAAGGTGACTCATTGATTGACATCTTTGTGGAGAGCTTTGACAAGCCTGAAATCACCAACCTCATCAGCTTATACATCTTGGATACCCACATAGGTCGGCCCTCTACAGGGACAACAGCCTGGATATCTCAAGCCATATGAACAGCACACCATGGACAGGTTCAGCAAGGACTTGATAAAAATATTTAAGGAGTTCGGCCTGTCCATAATGGTTACTACTACCAACCTGACTATAGTTGATTTCTTGACTGTAACCTTAAACCTCAGTACGGGAAAGTATCACCTGTACAGGAAGCCTAACAAGGATACAGTATACATCTACAAGAGCTCAAACCTGCTGTAATTAGAAACCTGGTTCCAGGCATTAGTAAATGACTATCTAATCTCTGGGTCAATAGAGAGATCTTTAACAGGACCCCCCTCCACTACAATGATGCTTTGGCTAAGAGAGGGTTTACTAAGAAGTTCATGTATGTGGACAAGTCCCAAGCACCCTCTCCTCACCCCAAAAGGATTAGGAGAAGAAGATTTATATGGTATAACCCCCGTTTCAACCTAGAAGTTTCCACCAATGTAGCTTGGGGCTTCCTGTCAGAGGCCATAACTATTACAAACTCTTCAACCCCCATAATGTCAAGATGAGCTATTCCTGCTTAGACAACATCATATCTAACACTGCACACATCAACAGACATAAAAATGCATCACACCACCTCTAACCTCAACCTGCAACTGTTGAAACCCACCACATGCCCTCTAGAAGTATCTTGTCTCTTAAGGGCCGTAGTAAACAGAGCCATCCTAACATCATCTGATGGCATTACTAGGCACTATACGGGTATGACAGCTAATGACTTCAAGGGAAGATACTCCCAGCAAATGCACTTGTTCAGATCTAGGGATAGAGAGAACTATACTTCCCTGTCTTGTTTTTTCTGGAGACTCTGTGATCTTCAAGATAAAATACCCAGCATCAAGTGGACTATCGTTGACAGAGCACCACCATATTCACCTAGTGCCCCCAACTGCCAGCTCTGCCTCTGCGAAAAACTGCATATCCTCCAACAACTTGCAGTATCCATCAACAAGAAATACGACTTATCATATTGCTGTCACCAGAGATATGCCCTTATGGCAAATTTCAGGCCTCTGACTGCCAACTCAGATATACCACCTTAGCACCAGCTGCTACTTTGCACTGCCTGCACCATGGTCACCACTACCAACCAACCCCCAACACCTACCAATTCCCAATGCTCACCAATCTTCAACGCCTGTTTTGCACATGCACCCTTGCATATGCATGCATGCAAATGCACATGTGCACGTGCATATTGATATATTTTCATGCATGAATGTGAATATATTTATGCACATATGAATGGATATGCATGTGTGTATGTATGTGCATATGCAAACACCAACTCTGATGATAGATTTTAAATTTGAAAGTGCTCACAGTATAATTCTAAAAAAATTTATCTGGCAACAAGATTAAAAAGTTGTTAGTTAATTTAATTCCTAATCTATCTGTCTATCCATCCATTCATTTATTTATCTTTCCATATGTCTATCTAAATGCCTACATCTCTCACCTAACCCATATTGTTAACACTATTTTGACATTTTAAAAATATTTTTCAATATCTTATCATTTAATAAATATCAGTTTTTTTCACACTTCTATATATAAATTCATATCACAAATGGTGACAGTTAATATATGATTTGCTTTGCTGGCTCTCTGGACTGAGAAGGAAATGTATTTTTCTTTTACAGTGTTCAGAATAGGTAGAGTAGGTTAATTGTTAGGATACTTAAATAGTAGCAATGGCATATTGTGAAAGAGGAGGAGGAGGAGAAAGATAAACTTGATTATCAAACATTGGTGTTATTTGCTTTATTCAGTTAGTTGGTTTGACACTTTGATAATGGGAGTGGGTAGAAATTTGATATACAGGTGGGAGTCTATAAGTGTGCCTCAATTTGTTGGAGAGTCTAGGTTCATAAATGTGTATGCGTGCATGAGTGTGTGTGTGAATGGGTGTTATGCATGAAAGAAATTATTAAAAAATTTTAAGCGCGTTAGAAATGGTTTAGTATCTGAGGCTATGGTAGTTGTGGTAATATGAATATTTTAAAAATAAAGTGAGGAAATGCAGAAAAATGAATAAAGACAAAGAAAAAAGAAAGAAAGAGAGTAATTAAAGAAAGGGTATGGAATATGAGCATTTCATCATCGTTTCATATTTTTTCTGCTTACGAATTTTAATGTGATTTATGGAAATGAATTTAGTTTAAAAGAAGTGAAGAGTACCTATATAAACTTTTGCAAATTAACTTCAAACCATCCTTACCAATGACATCAATAGGTCTTACGTAGGACTAATAACCAGTACCTTTAAAGATTGATATCATAAGTAACCTACTCATTCCACAAACCTAATAATATAAAAATAAAACAGATATCACCTTGTCAAATGACATCTGAAAAAAATGAATACAAACACCATCAATGAAACACCCAGATAACAATACAGTTCTATATTTAAGAGATGAGGAATTATGTACATTATTTACATTTTGACGGATTTTGTCCTCATTTTGTTTGTTGCTAACACATTTCAGCTGATACACCCTCCAGCCTTCATCAGGTGTCTTGGGGAAATTTCGAACCTGGGTTCTCATTCCTAAGGTATTTTTCGATGTTGTTGTTATTATTCTTATTATTATTGTTATTATATCTCCTTCGAGTAAAAACCACCAAATATCTTCTTTGAGTAAAACCACCAAGAACTGCATGTAGTCCATTCCATAAGCCCTAAAATTCACTCCATAATTGCCCGCAGGCATATGGCATAGTGGTTAAGAGCAAGGGCTACTAACACCAAGATTCCAAGTTCTATTCCAGGCAGTGACCTGAATAATAATAATAATATACATACACATATATATATATACATAGATATATCCACATATATGTACATATACATTCATACATATATATACACATATATATACATTCATACGTACACACACACACATATATATATATATATATACATATGTAGATATATATATATATATATACACATATACATACATATATATATACAGATATACATATATATATACAGATATACATATATATACACATATACATATACATACATATATATATACAGATATACATATATATACACATATACATATATATACACATATACATATATATATACACACACACATACATATATATATATATATATATATACACATATTCGTTGGACAGGGAACACTGACGGGGTCGGGTGCATGGGAATACTTCTAGCAGAGAAATGGGTTGATAAGGTAATCGAGGTAGTCAGAGTATGTAACAGAGTACTTAAGATTAGACTAGTGCTTCATCATAGGTTAGCTACCGTCATCTCAGCCTATGCCCCTCAACCGGGGCTATCGGATGGGCAGAAACACCAATTCTACGACACCCTCCTGCAAACTACCTCATTGATGAATGACAGGGACCTTCTCTTTGTGGCTGGTGATTTCAATGGTCATGTTGGACGTCATGCAGGGGGCTTCCATGGCATTCATGGAGGCTATGACTTCAGTTCCTGCAATGAGAAGGGAACCAGACTGCTGGAGTTTTGTGATGCAAACGATCTTATGGTTTGCAACACCAACTTGAGGAAACCTGCCTGTCACCTAGTCACCTACTACCAAATCGACTACATCCTCACCAGAAATAGGGAAAGGGGACGGCTTATAAATGCCAAAACCTTCCCTGGCAAAGAACGTACCCCTCAACACAGATGTGTAGCTAGCGACTTCGGGATCAAGGCTTGGAGGAGAAGGGTTTGGAAGCTTAAAGATCCTGCAAATGGACAGAGATTTAGAGACATACTACTTGAAGCATTTGACGAAATAGAAGGGGATATAGCATCATACAACGTGGAAGACACCAACCAGATCTGTGGCTGGTGTAAAGTCCCCTCTCGACCCAAAGTAATGTGGTGGTGAAACAATGTGGTGGTGGAACAATGTGGTGGTGGAACAATGTGGTGGTGGAACAATGTGGTTGACAGGGCTATAAGACAAAAGAAACAAGCTTGGAAGGACTGGAAGAACAGAGGTAGCAGGGAATTGGATCAGACTGCTAGAAGGGAAGCTAGGAGACGGGTTTACTTAGCCAGAGGGGAAGCAGATAAGAAAAAGCTTGCCAATGTTCTGCGCTGTGAGGACCAAAGACTTGAAGTATTTCGTGTTGCAAGACAGTGTGTGAGAGAGAATCGTGATGTCGTGGGAGAGAAATGTTTTCGCATGGATGATGGTGCACTTGCATTAAACGAGGCTGCAAAGAAAGAGGTTTGGAGACGCCACTACGAAAGATTGCTCAATAAAGAGAATGAATGGGAGAAAGAGAGTCTGCCGAATGCCGACCCAACAGAGGGACCAGCTATCCGAGTTGACAGTACCATGGTAGATAAAGCAATTAAGAGTATGAAGACAAGGAAAGCCCACGGCCCATCAGGAATCACTGCAGAGATGCTCAAAATATCTGGTAGTGTCGGCTATAACCTAGTCACCCGTATTGTTAACCAGGTGATACACGAAGGAGTCATACCCAATGACTGGTGTAGCAGCACCATAGTCAACTGCTACAAAGGTAAAGGTGACGCTTTAGATACAAATAATTACAGAGGTATCAAGTTGTTAGATCAGGTAATGAAAGTCACGGAGAGGGTCATAGCCCAACTAATTAGGGAGCGAGTCAGTTTAGATGAGATGCAGTTTGGGTTCGTGCCAGGGAAAAGCACCACTGATGTTATATTTCTGGTAAGACAGCTCCAGGAGAAATACCTAGCCAAGGATAAACCTCTGTACCTGGCTTTCGTTGACATGGAGAAAGCCTTTGACAGGGTCCCCCGATCTCTTATCTGGTGGTTGATGAGGGAACTAGGGATAGAAGAATGGTTAGTGAGAGCTGTGCAAGCCATGTACAGAGATGCTGTCAGTAAGGTGAGGGTACAGTGAAGAATTCCGGGTGGAGGTAGGGGTCCACCAAGGTTCTGTCTTCAGCCCCCTCCTATTTATCAAAGTCCTCCAGGCGGAAACAGAGGAATTCAAGACAGGATGCCCCTGGGAGCTCCTCTATGCTGATGACCTTGCACTAATTGCTGAGTCACTATCAGAACTAGAGGAGAAGTTTCAGGTGTGGAAGCAAGGACTAGAATCGAAGGGCCTTAGAGTCAACCTAGCTAAAACCAAAGTCCTAATAAGTAGGAAGGTAGACAAAACACAAACCCCTTCAGATAGATGGCCCTGCTCGATCTGTAGAAAAGGTGTAAGAAGAAACTCTATAAGATGTACCCAGTGCAAGCTATGGACACATAAGAGTTGCAGCAATATCAAAGGCAGGTTAACTAGGAAGTTAGTTTTTATGTGGCAGATGTTCAGGTGCAATAAACACTGAAAATGTGCAGAAAACTTCTGTCACATTCCAGGGAGAAAAACTGGACGTAGTTGATAGCTTCCGATATCTGGGTGACCAAGTTAGTAGTGGGGGTGGCTGCGCTGAAAGTGTAGCTGCTAGAATAAGAATAGCCTGGGCAAAGTTCAGAGAGCTCTTACCTCTGCTGGCGACAAAGGGCCTCTCACTGTATGACGCATGTGTACAAACAGCCATGCTACATGGCAGTGAAACATGGGCCGTGACTGCTGAGGACATGTGTAAGCTCACAAGGAATGAAGTCAGTATGCTCCGATGGATGTGTAATGTCAGTGTGCATACTTGACAGAGTGTAAGTACCTTGAGAGAAAAGTTGAATCTAAGAAGCATCATTTGTGGTGTGCAAGAGAGATGTGGACATGTGGTGAGAATGGATGAGGATAGTTGTGTGAAAAAGTGCCACACCCTAGCGGTTGAGTGAACTCGTGGAAGAGGCAGGCCCAGGAAGACCTGGGATGAGGTGATGAAGCACGACCTCCAAACATTAGGCCTCACCGAGGCAATGACTTGTGACCGAGACCTTTGGAAATATGCTGTGCGTGAGAAGACCCGGCAAGCCAAGTGAGACCAAATTCCAAGACCTCTGCCAGGGATGTAGCCAGCCCACTTATGCGTTCCTTTCCTTCATTGGACACTAAACTCCGCTTGTGAAGACCTGTTGAGGCAAGTGAAATCAAAATCGAACTAAATTTGTAGACTGGCAACCATGCCAACGTCTCTTTCATTGAACACTAAACTCAGCTTGCGAAGACCTGTTGGAGCAAGTGAAAGCGAAATCGTGATGGCACCTGTACCAGTGGAGCACTAAGAGCACCGCCCGAGCGTGATCATTGCCAGATCACCAGCTGTCTGGCTTCCGTGCCTGTGGCACATAAACAGCACCATTTGAGCGTGACATTCAAGCGAGTTCGTTGCCAGTACCGCTGGACTGGCTCCCATGCAGGTGGCATGTAAAATACACCATTTCGAGCGTGGCTGTTGCCAGTACTTCCTGACTGGCTTTCGTGCAGGTGGCATGTAAAAGCACCCACTACACTCTCAGAGTGGTTGGCGTTAGGAAGGGTATCCGGCTGTAGAAACTCTGCCAAATCAGATTGGAGCCTGGTGTAGCCATCTGACTCACCAGTCCTCAGTCAAATTGTCCAACCCATGCTAGCATGGAAAGCGGACGTTAAACGATGATGATATATATATATATATATATAAATACAACATATAAATATATATACACATATATGTATATACATATACATATATATATATATATATAGATATACACACACACATATATATACAGACATACACACACACATATATATACAGACATATACATACATATGTACACACACACACACATATATATACAGACATATACATACATATGTACACACACACACACACACATATATATATACAGACATATACATACATATGTACACACACACACACACACATATATATATACAGACATATACATACATATGTACACACACACACACACACATATATATATACAGACATATACATACATATGTACACACACACACACACACACATATATATATATATATGTATATATATATATATATATATATATATATATATATATATATATATATATATATATATTTGTTTACATATATCTCAGGCCCATAGTATTTAATATTAAGCAAAAATATCTTATGGATGTATATAGAGTGGGTATAGATGTTTTCAAGAAACACTTTGAACTTTTGCTGGCCAAGATACCCCATAAACCCACATAATGTCAAGAAGCTGAAACAGAGGCAGCAATATGAAAATCCCTTATAGGAACCCAACCAGAGAGGAATGGCTACTGAAAAGATGCCCTGTCATGACCACAACATTTAGCCTGAGACACATAACAGAATATATATATAATCCACCCCTAACTATTTCTACCTAATGGCTTAAACATTCTGTATTAAAACTGAGCAAAACAGAGTCTATTTAATGAGATACCCCTTTTAATATTAATGGAGGAGATGCATCTGCACCAAAGGATGCACCACAACCAGATGTATAGTATCCCACTCATGCGAGACCAATGCAGGATGTGTCGAAACAATTGTGAGCAATAAAGATACCTGTGTCTTCCATTTTACATCTCTATCATTTGTTATATACTCAACATACTCTGAAGAATTCCTGATGTATTAACACTGGATGATGTCAGGTAGCCATAGGCAGTGAGCATGCTTTATTGGCTTTTTACTTGAAACATACCGAACATTCAATATATGCATTACAAATTCATATATATATACACACACATATGCATACATATGTTATGTATATACATGCATGTGCATACAAATGTATATACACACATATGCATACATATGTACAGACACACACATATGCATACATATGTATATATACACACACATGCATGCATATGTATATATACACACACATATGCATGCATATGTATATATACACACACATATATGCATGCATACATATATATATATATATATATATATATATATATGTTTATATATCTGAGAGAGAGAGAGAGATATAGATACACATACATATATGTACTTACATATATTTACATACATGTATGTATATATATATATATATATATATATATATATATACGAGAGAGAGAGAGAGACTGACAGAGAGGGAGAGAGAGAGAGACTGACAGAGAGGGAGAGAGAGATTAAAGTGTTCATGTATGTGTGGGTGTAAGCATGCCATTCATAATATTTGCTTTTCACTCAAGTCGTCTGTTTATGAAAATAGTTTATATTTAAAAACAAAACAAAAAAAGTCCTTTTTTAATGGAAATTGAAACAGAAAGAAAGTAAAAAAAATAGAAATGCTCAAGGGAAAGTTGCCAAATTTATAGTGTTACAAGTGGAAATTTGTTGAAACTGGCAGGAAACCAGAATAGTTATAAGACGGATTTGAAGATTATTTAAGAGGGCATCGTTCCAGGAAAAGACAGATAAGAGAATAGTGTGTGACCCAATGCACTATGGTGAGGAAGTATTTTGGGAAAATTGATAATAAAAGTTAACAATATTTAAACTGCTGTGAAGCAACTGGATGTGAGCTATTTTACCAAAATATATATTGGAACTACTGTTGATAAGATTGGTAAGGAAGAGTGGAGTTGGAAGAAGAGAAATGAAATTGAATGAAGTGAAGGATAAAATAGAACTAGTGAAGTTTAGAATTATTAACTTCATTCATACATTGAGAATAGCATTTCCAGTCTAGAGCTTATTTTAAAATGTATATGTGTGTTTGTAAATATAAATAAAGAGTAAGACTTTTCGCATACAATGATAATACAACTTATGCTTTTATTTCTATAAATATATAAATAAAAGGGACAGATGTGTGTTAAGAAGCTTGCTTCCCAACCACATGATTCCAGATTCAGTCTCACTGCATGGCACCTTGGGTAAGTGTCTTCTACTATAGCCTCAGGCCAACCAAAGCCTTGTGAGTAGATTTGGTAGATGGAAACTGAAAGAAACCTATTGTGTGTATGTATGTATGTTTTTGTGTCTGTGTTTGTACCCCACCACAACTTGACAGCTGGTGTTGGTATGTTTACATCCCCGTGACTTAGCAGTCGGTCAAGAGAAACTGATTGAATAAGTACAATGTTTAACAAGAAATAGGAAATACTGGGGTTGATTAATATGACTAAAAATTCTTCAAGCTGGTACCCCAGCATGGTCACAGTTTAATGATTGAAACAAGATATTATATATATATATATATATATATTTATCTTTACACTTTTATTTGTTTCAGTCATTTGACTGCGGTCATGTTGGAGCACCACCTTTAGTCGAACAAATCAACCCCAGAACTTATTCTTTGTAAGCCTCGTACTTATTCTATTGGTCTCTATTGCCGTACCGCTAAGTTATGGGGACATAGACACACCAACATCAGTTGTCAAGTGAAGGTGTGGAGGTGGGGGGAAACAGACATACAAACACATACATACATATATATATATGATTGGCTTCTTTCAGTTTCCGTCTACCAAATCCACTCACAGGGCTTTGGTTGGCCCAAGGCTATAGCAGAAGACACTTGCCAAGGTGCCATGCAGTGGGACTGAACCCTGAGCCATGTGATTGGTAAGCAAGCTACTTACCACACAGTCACTCCTATATATATGTGTGTGTGTGTGTGTGTATTATATATATGTATATATATATATATGTATATATGTGTGTGTGTATTATATATATATGTATATATATATATATGTATATATGTGTGTGTGTATTATATATATATGTATATATATATATATGTATATATGTGTGTGTGTATTATATATATATGTATATATATATATATATGTATATATGTGTGTGTGTATTATATATATATGTATATATATATATATGTATATATGTGTGTGTGTATATATATATATATATATATGTATATATGTGTGTGTGTATTATATATATATATAT